>NC_090927.1:96551412-96816412 GCF_040938575.1 Ambystoma mexicanum
CCTTTACACTTTTACATTTATTTCCTATTTTATTATTAGGTATGGGAAGCTGTTGTAACTAGCCCCTGTGTGATTATCTTTTGTTTTCCACACTGTACTATTCCTTCTTGCCTCTTGACTTGGGTTTAGGTATTTAGTCATCCTCACTCTTTGCCTTTACTGCCTTCTGGGTTCTTGTTTGATTTACAGGGTTGTGGGTTAGTACTGACTTCTGAGTGGTCTTTCCGGTCCTCGTGAATACGGACATCCAAGTGGTCTTTCCGGTCTTCGTGAGTACTGGCATTCATGTGGTCATTCCGGTCCTTGTGAGTACTGTTTCCAAATTCCTTATCCAGTACCGTCTAGAGTGTCAGCTTACAGATTCTGTCCCTGCTTGCCCTCTACGTGGGCTTAGCGCTGTCAGTATCTGTAATAGCATAGTGGGTAAGGAGTTTGCCGACTTTCCTTTCAGTCATAAGGAGGTTCTAAGTGCTTACCCTACATTCCTTTTCTTATAGTGGTATACACGAGTCTTGGGTATTGAATGCACGTTGTTATATTCAAGGTTGTTTACTGTGTATTTTGTGCACATTTCCCCTGCCATATCCATTGCCTTCTTCCTTTCCTGACACCCCCCCACCCACCCACCCCCTCCTTTCCCTATCCCACCCACCCCCTCCTTTCCCTACCCCACCCACCCACCCCCTCCTTTCCCTACCCCCCCACCCACCCCCTCCTTTCCCTACCCCCCACCCACCCCCTCCTTTCCTACCCCCCCACCCACCCCCTCCTTTCCCTACCCCCCTCACCCACCCCCTCCTTTCCCTACCCACCCCCCACCCCCTCCTTTCCCTACCCACCCCCCCACCCCCTCCTTTCCCTACCCCCCACCCCCTCCTTTCCCTACCCCCCACCCACCCCCCTCTTTTCCCTACCCCCCACCCACCCACCCCCCTCTTTTCCCTACCCCCCACCCACCCACCCCCCTCTTTTCCCTACCCCCCACCCACCCACCCCCCTCTTTTCCCTACCCCCCACCCACCCACCCCCCTCTTTTCCCTACCACTGCCACCCACCGACCCCCTCCTTTCCATACCACCCCCACCCACCGACCCCCTCCTTTCCATACCACCCCCACCCACCACCCCTCCTTTACCTACACTCCCACCCACCCACCCCTCCTTTACCTACCCCCCCACCCACCCACCCCTCCTTTACCTACCCCCCACCCACCCCTCTCCTTTCCCTACCCCCCACCACCCCTCTCCTTTCCCTACCCCCACCCGCCCCCTCCTATCCCTACCAACACCCACCCACCCCCTCCTTTTCCTACCCCCACCGACCCGTCCTTTCCCTATCCCCTCCTTAACCTACCCCCACCCACCCCCTCCTTTCCCTACCCCAACCCACTCCCTTCCTTTCCCTACCCCCTCCTTTCCCTACCTCACTCCTTTCCCTACCCCCACCCACCCAGCCCCCGCCTTTCCCTACCCCCCACCCGCCCCCTCCTATCCCTACCAACACCCACCCACCCCCCTTCCTTTCCCTACCCACTCCTTTCCCTACCCCCTACTTTCCCTACCCCACTGCTTTCCCTACCCCCACCCAGCTCCCTCCTTTCCTACCCACCTCCTTTCCCTACCCCCCACCCAACCACCCCCTCCTCCTTTCCCTACCCCCTTCCTCTCTCTTACCGCCCCACCCCCTTCCTCTCTCTTACCCCCACCCAGCCCCTCCTTTCCCTACCCCCACCCACCCAACCCCTCCTTTCCCTACCCCCACCCACCCAACCCCTCCTTTCCCTACCCCCTCCTTTCCCTACCCCCACCCACCCAACCCCTCCTTTCCCTACCCCCTCCTTTCCCTACCCCCCACCCCACCCACCCCCCTCCTTTCCCTACCACTGCCACCCACCGACCCCCTCCTTTCCATACCACCCCCACCCACCACCCCTTCCTTTCCCTACCCCCCCACCCACCCACCTCTCCTTTCCCTACCCACCACCCACCCCTCTCCTTTCCCTACCCCCCCACCCAACCCCCTCCTTTCCCTACCCCCACCCACCCCCTCCTATCCCTACCAACACCCACCCACCCCCTCCTTTTCCTACCCCCACCGACCCGTCCTTTCCCTATCCTCTCCTTAACCTACCCCCACCCACCCCCTCCTTTACCTACCCCCACCCCCTCCTTTCCCTACCCCAACCCCACGCCCTTCCTTTCCCTACCTGCTGTCCTTTCCCTACCCCCTCCTTTCCCTACCTCACTCCTTTCCCTACCCCCACCCACCCAGCCCCCGCCTTTTCCTACCCCCACCCGCCCCCTCCTATCCCTACCAACACCCACCCACCCCCTCCTTTTCCTACCCCCACCCACCCCCTCCTTTCCCTACCCCCAACCACCCCCCTTCCTTTCCCTACCCACTCCTTTCCCTACCCCCTACTTTCCCTACCCCACTGCTTTCCCTACCCCACCCAGCTCCCTCCTTTCCTACCCACCTCCTTTCCCTACCCCCCACCCAACCACCCCTCCTCCTTTCCCTACCCCCTTCCTCTCTCACCCCCACCCACCCCCTCCCTTCCCTACCCCCACCCACCCAACCCCTCCTTTCCCTACCCCCTCCTTTCCCTACCTACCCCCCACCCACCCACCCCCTCCTTCCACCCCCTCCTTTCCCTACCCCCCACCCACCCACCCCCCTCCTTTCCCTACCCCCCACCCACCCACCCCCCTCCTTTCCCCACCCCCCTCCTTTCCCTACCCCCCACCCACCCCCTCCTTTCCCTACCACCCACCCACCCCTCCTTTCCCTAAACCCCTCCTTTCCCTACCCCCCCCACCCACCCCTCCTTTCCCCACCCCCCCACTCACCCACCCCTCCTTTCCCCACCCCCCCACCCACCCACCCCTCCTTTCCCTAAATCCCCCTCCTTTCCCCACCCCTCTCCTTTCCCTACCCCCCCAGCCACCCCTCTCCTTTCCCTACCACCCCCCCACCCACCCCCTCCTTTCCCTACCCCCACCCACCCACCCCTCTCCTTTCCCTACCCCCACCCACCCACCCCTCTCCTTTCCCTACCCCCACCCACCCACCCCTCTCCTTTCCCTACCCCCCCACCCAACCCCCTCCTTTCCCTACCCCCCCACGCGCCCCCTCCTATCCCTACCAACACCCACCCACCCCCTCCTTTTCCTACCCCCACCGACCCGTCCTTTCCCTATCCCCTCCTTTCCCTACCCCCACCCGCCCCCTCCTATCCCTATCAACACCCACCCACCCCCCTCCTTTCCCTACCCCCCACCCACCCCCTCCTTTCCCTACCCCCTCCTTTCCCTACCACCCCCATCCACCCCCCTCCTTTCCCTACCACCCCCACCCATCAACCCCCCTCCTTTCCCTACCCACCCACCCCCCTCCTTTCCCTACCACCACCACCCACCCCCTCCTTTCCCTACCCCCCCACCCACCCACCCCCTCCTTTCCCTACCCCACCCACTCACCCCCTCCTTTCCCTACCCCACCCACCCACCCCCTCCTTTCCCTACCCCACCCATCCACCACCTCCTTTCCCTACCCCCCCACCCACCCCCTCCTTTCCCTACCCCCTCACCCACCCCCTCCTTTCCCTACTCCCCCCCACCCACCCCCTCCTTTCCCTACTCCCCCCCCACCCACCCCCTCCTTTCCCTACTCCCCCCCCACCCACCCCCTCCTTTCCCTACTCCCCCCCCCACCCACCCACCCCCTCCTTTCCCTACTCCCCCCCCCACCCACCACCTCCTTTACCTACCCCCCCCACCCACCCCCTCTTTTCCCTACCCCCCACCCACCCACCCCCCTCTTTTCCCTATCCCCCACCCACCCACCCCCCTCTTTTCCCTACCACTGCCACCCACCGACCCCCTCCTTTCCCTACCACCCCCACCCACCGACCCCCTCCTTTCCATACCACCCCCACCCACCCCCCCTCCTTTACCTACCCCCCCACCCACCCACCCCTCCTTTACCTACCCCCCACCCACCCCTCTCCTTTCCCTACCCCCACCACCCCTCTCCTTTCCCTACCCCCACCCGCCCCCTCCTATCCCTACCAACACCCACCCACACGCTCCTTTTCCTACCCCCACCGACCCGTCCTTTCCCTATCCCCTCCTTAACCTACCCCCACCCACCCCCTCCTTTCCCTACCCCAACCCACCCCCTTCCTTTCCCTACCCCCTATTTTCCCTACCTCACTCCTTTCCCTACCCCCCACCCACCCAGCCCCCGCCTTTCCCTACCCCCACCCGCCCCCTCCTATCCCTACCAACACCCACCCATCCCCCTTCCTTTCCCTACCCACTCCTTTCCCTACCCCCTACTTTCCCTACCCCACTGCTTTCCCTACCACCACCCAGCTCCCTCCTTTCCTACCCACCTCCTTTCCCTACCCCCCACCCAACCACCCCCTCCTCCTTTCCCTACCCCCTTCCTCTCTCTTACCGCCCCACCCCCTTCCTCTCTCTTACCCCCACCCAGCCCCTCCTTTCCCTACCCCCACCCACCCAACCCCTCCTTTCCCTACCCCCTCCTTTCCCTACCCCCACCCACCCAACCCCTCCTTTCCCTACCCCCTCCTTTCCCTACCCTCCACCCACCCACCCCCCTCCTTTCCCTACCACTGCCACCCACCGACCCCCTCCTTTCCATACCACCCCCACCCACCACCCCTTCCTTTCCCTACCCCCCACCCACCCACCCCTCCTTTCCCTACCCCCCCACCCACCCACCCCTCCTTTCCCTACCCCCCACCCACCCCTCTCCTTTCCCTACCCCCCCACCCAACCCCCTCCTTTCCCTACCCCCACCCCACCCCCTCCTATCCCTACCAACACCCACCCACCCCCCTCCTTTTCCTACCCCCACCGACCCGTCCTTTCCCTATCCCCTCCTTAACCTACCCCCACCCACCCCCTCCTTTACCTACCCCCACCCACCCCCTCCTTTCCCTACCCCAACCCACGCCCTTCCTTTCCCTACCTGCTGTCCTTTCCCTACCCCCTCCTTTCCCTACCTCACTCCTTTCCCTACCCCCACCCACCCAGCCCCCGCCTTTTCCTACCCCCACCCGCCCCCTCCTATCCCTACCAACACCCACCCACCCCCTCCTTTTCCTACCCCCACCCACCCCCTCCTTTCCCTACCCCACCCACCCCCCTTCCTTTCCCTACCCCCTACTTTCCCTACCCCCTACTTTCCCTACCCCACTGGTTTCCCTACCCCACCCAGCTCCCTCCTTTCCTACCCACCTCCTTTCCCTACCCCCCACCCAACCACCCCTCCTCCTTTCCCTACCCCCTTCCTCTCTCACCCCCACCCACCCCCTCCCTTCTCTACCCCACCCACCCAGCCCCTCCTTTCCCTACCCCCACCCACCCAACCCCTCCTTTCCCTACCCCCTCCTTTCCTACCTACCCCCCACCCACCCACCCCCTCCTTCCACCCCCTCCTTTCCCTACCCCCCACCCACCCCCCTCCTTTCCCTACCCCCCACCCACCCCCCTCCTTTCCCTACCCCCCACCCCCCTCCTTTCCCTACCCCCCACCCCACCCACCCCCCTCCTTTCCCTACCCCCACCCCACCCCCCTCCTTTCCCTACCACCCCCACCCACCCACCCCTCCTTTCCCTAAACCCCTCCTTTCCCTACCCCCCCACCCACCCTTCCTTTCCCTACCCCCCCCCACCCACCCCTCCTTTCTCTAAATCCCCTCCTTTCCCTACCCCCTCACACACCCACCCCTCCTTTCCCTACCCCCCTACCCACCCCTCTCCTTTCCCTACCCCCGCAGCCACCCCTCTCCTTTCCCTACCCCCACCCACCCACCCCCTCCTTTCCCTACCCCCCCACCCACCCACCCCCTCCTTTCCCTACCCCCCCCCACCCACCCCCTCTTTTCCCTACCCACCCACCCACCCCTCTCCTTTCCCTACCCCCCACCCAACCCCCTCCTTTCCCTACCCCCCACCCGCCCCCTCCTATCCCTACCAACACCCACCCACCCCCTCCTTTTCCTACCCCCACCGACCCGTCCTTTCCCTATCCCCTCCTTTCCCTACCCCCACCCGCCCCCTCCTATCCCTATCAACACCCACCCAACCCCTCCTTTCCCTACCCCCCACCCACCCACCCCCCTCCTTTCCCTACCCCCCACCCACCCCCTCCTTTCCCTACCCCCTCCTTTCCCTACCACCCCCCTCCTTTCCCTACCACCCCCACCCATCAACCCCCCTCCTTTCCCTACCCACCCACCCCCCTCCTTTCCCTACCACCCCCACCCACCCCCTCCTTTCCCTACCACCCCCACCCACCCACCCCCTCCTTTCCCTACCCCCCCCCACCCACCCCACCCTCCTTTCCCTACCCCACCCACCCACCCCCTCCTTTCCCTACCCCACCCACCCACCCCCTCCTTTCCCTACCCACCCATCCACCCCCTCCTTTCCCTACCCCCCGCACCCACCCCCTCCTTTCCCTACCCCCTCACCCACCCCCTCCTTTCCCTACCCCCCACCCACCCACCCCCTCCTTTCCCTACTCCCCCCCACCCACCACCTCCTTTACCTACCCCCCCCCCACCCACCACCTCCTTTACCTACCCCCCCCCACCCACCCCCTCCTTTCCCTACCCCCCACCCCCTCTTTTCCCTACCCCCCCACCCACCCACCCCCCTCTTTTCCCTACCCCCCACCCACCCACCCCCCTCTTTCCCTACCCCCCACCCACCCCCCTCTTTCCCTACCACCCACCCACCCCCCTCTTTTCCCTACCACTGCCACCCACCGACCCCCTCCTTTCCATACCACCCCCTCCCACCGACCCCCTCCTTTCCATACCACCCCCACCCACCACCCCTTCCTTTCCCTACCCCCCACCCAACCCCCCCCTCCTTTACCTACCCCCCCACCCACCCACCCCTCCTTTACCTACCCCCCACCCACCCTCTCCTTTCCCTACCCCCCACCACCCTCTCCTTTCCCTACCCCCACCCGCCCCCTCCTATCCCTACCAACACCCACCACGCTCCTTTTCCTACCCCCACCGACCCGTCCTTTCCCTATCCCCTCCTTAACCTACCCACCCACCGCCTCCTTTCCCTACCCCAACCCACCCCCTTCCTTTCCCTACCCCCTCCTTTCCCTACCTCACTCCTTTCCCTACCCCCACCCACCCAGCCCCGCCTTTCCCTACCCCCACCCGCCCCTCCTATCCCTACCAACACCCCACCCACCCCCTCCTTTTGCTACCCCCACCCACCCCCTCCTTTCCCTACCCCCACCCACCCCCCTTCCTTTCCCTACCCACTCCTTTCCCTACCCCCTACTTTCCCTACCCCACTGCTTTCCCTACCCCCACCCAGCTCCCTCCTTTCCTACCCACCTCCTTTCCCTACCCCCCACCCAACCACCCCCTCCTCCTTTCCCTACCCCCTTCCTCTCTCTTACCCCCCACCCCCTTCCTCTCTCTTACCCCTCCTTTCCCTACCCCCTCCTTTCCCTACCCCCACCCACCCAACCCCTCCTTTCCCTACCCCCTCCTTTCCCTACCCCCCACCCGCCCACCCCCCTCCTTCCACCCCCTCCTTTCCCTACCTACCCCCCACCCACCCACCCCCCTCCTTTCCCTACCACCCACCCACCCCCCTCCTTTCCCTACCCCCCACCACCCCCCTCCTTTCCCTACCCCACACCCACCCACCCCCCTCCTTTCCCTACCCCACACCCACCCCCCCTTTCCCTAGAAACCCCCTCCTTTCCCTACCCCCCACCCACCCCCCTCCTTTCCCTACCCCCCACCCACCCACCCCCCTCCTTTCCCTACCACCCACCCACCCACCCCCCTCCTTTCCCTACCACCCCCACCCACCCCCTCCTTTCCCTAAACCCCTCCTTTCCCTACCCCCCCACCCACCCCTCTCCTTTCCCTACCCCCCCCGCCACCCCTCTCTTTTCCCTACCCCCCCAGCCACCCCTCTCCTTTCCCTAACCCCCACCCAACCCCCTCCTTTCCCTACCCCCACCCCACCCCCTCCTTTCCCTACCCCCCACCCACCCTCCTTTCCCTACCCCCCACCCACCACCCCCCTCCTTTCCCTAAACCCCCCCCTCCTTTCCCTAACCCCCACCCACCCACCCCCCCTCCTTTCCCTAACCCCACCCACCCACCCCCCCTCCTTTCCCTAACCCCCACCCACCCCCCCTCCTTTCCCTAACAAAACACCCACCCACCCACCCCCCTCCTTTCCCTAACAAAACACCCACCCACCCCCCTCCTTTCCCTAACCCCCACCCACCCACCCCCCCTCCTTTCCCTAACCCCCACCCACCCACCCCCCTCCTTTCCCTAACCCCCACCCACCCACCCCCCTCCTTTCCCTAACCCCCACCCACCCACCCCCCCTCCTTTCCCTAACCCCCACCCACCCACCCCCCCTCCTTTCCCTAACCCCACCCACCCCCCCCCCTCCTTTCCCTAACCCCCACCCACCCACCCCCCTCCTTTCCTAACCCCCACCCACCCACCCCCCCTCCTTTCCCTAACCCCCACCCACCCACCCCCCCTCCTTTCCCTAACCCCACCCACCCACCCCCCCTCCTTTCCCTAACCCCCACCCACCCCCCCCTCCTTTTCCCTAACCCCACCCACCCACCCCCCCTCCTTTCCCTAACCCCCACCCACCCACCCCCCTCCTTTCCCTAACCCCCACCCACCCACCCCCCTCCTTTCCCTAACCCCCACCCACCCACCCCCCTCCTTTCCCTAACCCCCACCCACCCACCCCCTCCTTTCCCTAACCCCCACCCACCCCCCCTCCTTTCCCTAACCCCCACCCACCCTCCTTTCCCTAACCCCCACCCACCCCCCTCCTTTCCCTAACCCCCACCCACCCCCCTCCTTTCCCTAACCCCCACCCACCCACCCCCCTCCTTTCCCTAACCCCCACCCACCCACCCCCCCTCCTTTCCCTAACCCCCACCCACCCACCCCCTCCTTTCCCTAACCCCCACCCACCCACCCCCTCCTTTCCCTAACCCCCACCCACCCACCCCCTCCTTTCCCTAACCCCCACCCACCCACCCCCTCCTTTCCCTAACCCCCACTCACCCACCCCCTCCTTTCCCTAACCCCCACCACCCACCCCCTCCTTTCCCTTACCCCCACCCACCCACCCCCTCCTTTCCCTAACCCCCACCCACCCACCCCCCCTCCTTTCCCTAACCCCCACCCACCCACCCCCCCTCCTTTCCCTAACCCCCACCCACCCACCCCCCTCCTTTCCCTAACCCCCACCCACCCACCCCCCCTCCTTTCCCTAACCCCCACCCACCCCACCCCCCTCCTTTCCCTAACCCCCACCCACCCACCCCCCTCCTTTCCCTAACCCCCACCCACCCACCCCCCCTCCTTTCCCTAACCCCCACCCACCCACCCCCCCTCCTTTCCCTAACCCCCACCCACCCACCCCCCCTCCTTTCCCTAACCCCCACCCACCCACCCCCCTCCTTTCCCTAACCCCCACCCACCCACCCCCTCCTTTCCCTACCCCCCCACCCACCCACCCCTCCTTTTCCTACCCCCACCGTCCCGTCCTTTCCCTATCCCCTCCTTTACCTACCCCCACCCACCCCCTCCATTCCCTACCCCTACCCCACTGCTTTCCCTACCCCCACCCACCAAGCTCACTCCTTTCCCTACCCATCTCCTTTCCCTACCCACCTCCTTTCCCTACCACCCACCCAACCACCCCTCCTCCTTTCCCTACCCCTTCCTCTCTCTTACCCCCATTCACCCCCTCCTTTCCCTACTCCCACCCACCCCCCTCCTTTCCCTACTCCCCAAACACCCCCCTTTCCCTACCCCATCCCACCCAACCCCCTTTCCCTACCCCCTCCTTTCCCTATCCCCCACCCACCCAGCCCCTCCTTTCCCTACCCCCTCCTTTCCCTACCCCCCCACCCACCCACCCCCTTTCCCTACCCCCCCACCCACCCCCCCTTTCCCTACCCCCCCACCCACCCACCCCCTTTCCCTACCCCCCACCCACCCACCCCCTCCTTTCCCTAAAGCCACTCCTTTCCCTACCCCCTCCTTTCCCTAAACCCCCCCTCCTTTCCCTACCCACCCTCCTTTCCCTACCCCCCACCCACCCCCTCCTTTCCCTACCCCCCACTCACTCACCCCCCTCCTTTCCCTACCCACCCTCCTTTCCCTACCCCCACCCACCCCCCTCCTTTCCCTAACCCCCCCTCCTTTCCCTACCCCACCCACCCAGCTCCCTCGTTTCCCTACCCACCTCCTTTCCCTACCCCCACCCAACCACCCCTCCTCCTTTCCCTTACCCCCTTCCTCTCTCTTACCCCCACCCACCCCCTCCGTTCCCTACTCCCACTCACCCCCTCCTTTCCCTACTCCCCAAACACACCCCCCTTCCCTACCCCATCACACCCAACCCCTTTCCCTAACCCCCTCCTCCACTACACCCCCCTCCCTCCTCCCCAACCCCCACCCCCCCCCCACACCCAACACCCACCCCAACCCCCTACCCCACCCCCCCACTTCCCACTTTCCCAACACCCCTCCTTTTCCCTACCCCACCCCCACCCACCCCCCTTCCCTCTTCCCTACCCCCACCCAACCACCCCCCTCCTTTCCCTACCCCCTTCCTCTCTCTTACCCCCACCCACCCCCTCCTTTCCCTACTCCCCAAACACCCCCCTTTCCCTACCCCATCCCACCCAACCCCCTTTCCCTACCCCCCTCCTTTCCCTAAACCCCCCACCCCCCCACCCCCCTCCTTTCCCTACCCCCCTCCTTTCCCTACCCCCCACCCACCACCCCCCTCATTTCCCTACCCCCTCCTTTTCCCTACCCCCCACCCACCCTACCCCCACCGACCCACCCCCTCATTTCCCTACCCCCCACCCACCCCCCTCCTTTCCCTACCCACCCTCCTTTCCCTACCCCCTCACTCACTCCCTCCTTTCCCCTACCCCACCCCCTTTCCTTTCCCTCACCCACCCTCCTTTCCCTACCCCCACCCACCCCCCTCCTTTCCCTAACCCCCCTCCTTTCCCTACCCCCTACTTTCCCTACACCACTGCTTTCCCTACCCCCACCCACCAACCCCCCTCCTTTCCCTAACTACCCCCTACCCCCCTCCTTTCCCTACCCCCCCCACCCCCCTCCTTTCTCCGCCCCCCTCCTTTCCCTACTCCCACCGACCCACCCCCCTCCTTTCCCTACCCACCCCCTCCTGTCCCTACCCCATCCTTTCCCTACCCCCCCACCAACCCACCCCTCCTTTCCCTACCCCCCTCCTTTCCCTAAACCCCCCTCCTTTCCCTACCCCCCCACCCACCCAAACCCCCTCCTTTCCCTACCCCCCACCTTTCCCTACCCCCACCCCCTCCTTTCCCTACCCCCACCCACCCCCTCCTTTCCCTACCCCCCACCGCCCACCAACCCCCCTCCTTTCCCTACCCCCCTCCTTTCCCTTCCTTTTCCTACCCACCCCCTCCTTTCCCTACCCCTCCTTTCTCTACCCCCACCCACCACCCCCTCCTTTCCCTACCCCCAGCCACCCACACCCCTCCTTTCCCTACCCCCACCCACCCCCCCTTTCCCTCTTCCAACCCACCTCCCCTTCTTTCCCTCCTCCCACCCACCCCCTCCTTTCCCTCCTTTCTCTACCCAGTCCCCACCCCCTTCTTCCCTACCCCCACCTTTCCTTACCCCCACCCACTCTCACCCCCTCCTTTCCCTACCCCCACCCACCCCCCTCCTTTCTCTACCCCCACCCACCCTCTCCTTTCCCTACACCCTCCTTTCCCTACACCCACCCACCCCCTCCTTTCCCTACCACCTCTGACCCCCCCTGTCCCTACCCCTCCTTTCCCTACCCACACCCCTCCTTTCCCTACCTCAACCACCCCTTCCTTTCCCTACCCTCTCCTTTCCCTATCCTCACCCCTACCCCCTCCTTTCCCTACCCCCACCCACCCCCTCCTTTCCCTACCTTCCCTACCCCCTCCCACCCCGTCCTTTCCCTACCCCCTCCTTTCCCTACTCCCACCCACCCACACCCCTCCTTTCTCTACCCCCAACGCACACACCCTCCTTTCTCTACCCCCACACCCCTTCCCTACTTCCAAAAACCACCCCACAACCCTTACCTACCCCCCACCCACCCCCCTTTCCCTACACTTACCCACCAACCCCCCTTCCCTACCCCCATCACACCCACCCTCCTTCTTTCCCTACCCCCACCCATCCCCTATTTTCCCTACCTTCCCTACCCCACCCACCCCCTCCTTTCCCTACCCCCTCCTTTCCCTACCCATCTCCTTTCCCTACCACCCCCTCCTTTCTCTACACCCCAATGCCCACTCCTCTTCCCATGGGTACAAGGGAGGACAACGAGAAGCCTTTGAGGAAGGCATTGTCCCCATCCAGGTGAGATAGGACCACTGCTTGAATGGTGGATCGAAAGCTGTCCCGAGGGAGGAAGCACTTGTCTTTCCGCAGGAGGAAGAGCTGATACCAAGCTGTCCGAGTACTTTCGCTATATGCGGAAGGTGAGCTGTTTGTGGAACCCAAAGGACTTGGAGCAGGAGCTGAGCTCAGGTGTGAAGCCCTCAGGGTGCATGGATGATAGCTAGGTCTGTATGCCTGGGTGTTCGGTGTTGGTGAGGAGTAGGAATTCGGTCTTGGAGGGGTTGAGTATCAAATATGCACTGGACATCCAAGACAGGATCAGCGAGAGGTGGTAGGTTATGAGCCTGTGGATGTATTTGATGGAGCTGATCTTGAGGTATAGCTGTGTGCCCTCGGTGTATTGGTGGATGTGGATTTTGTGTGTGGCTAGGAGGGGAACATATTTGCATTTTAAATTCATGATGTTTGCATGCTGTTAAAACAGCAGAGAGGTTTGAATAAAATGAAGTGCTGCTTGCGGCCAGGCTAAGTGCTTGCAGTTGGTACGGCGATTGGTCTCCAATAGCAAGAACAGAAATCCTCCAAAATAATCACTACCTGCAGACCCCTGTGCATTAGTCTTTAGAAGCCTGCCCCACCATTCCATTATAACACATGTACATGGTGCATGATTATGTCATGTGAGGCACATGAAAACCTGCCTCACACATGCTTGACCTTTTTTTAAAGGTAAATAATTTTGTATTGAGATTCTGAAGTTTAATAAGTTGGTAACTATACAGGTTAGTTTAACTACAGCATTAAACAGATATAATGTATTAGATCAAATATATGAATACATGAATAAGACACTATAACACTGAATTCACATGCACACTTGATGACCTTTGATCAACTCTCAGAATTGTAATATTTGGGATCTCATTAGTTCCCATTTTACAGACTAATGCATGCCTTACTTGACTGAATTGGCCCCAGGCCGACAGAGCAGAAGATCTAGGGCCTCATTACACGGATGGCGGTAAGGGTTTACCGGTACCGGTATTTTACCGGTATCGGTAAATCCTTACCGCCTTACTACAAGGTCCCTTTGTGGGTTGGGGAATTTAATGCCTGCTTTTTGCAGGCGTTAAAAACCAACCCGCAAAGGGACCCAGGGAGCTAATTACGGTACCGCAATTTGCGGTACCGTAATTAGCGCCTTCCCCATTCCCATTATGCCCTATGGGGCAAAAATGAGAATGGGGAAGGGCAATGGTGGAAGGGGGAATTACCGCCACGCCAACCTTGGAATGGAGCGGTAATTCCCCTTTCCGCCAAGGCGGTGCCGCTATTTTACCGGCATGAACCATGGCGCTATTAGCACCATGGTTCTCCGCCATCCGTGTAATGAGGCCCCTCGTCTCAAAGCTTAAAAATTCGGAAGAGTTGAAAGCCACCTTCTTTCCACCCAGATTAAAGCTGTGAGGCTATACTCCGTATAATCCAACTCTGAATCCCTCGCCCCCCCCCCCAGTCATCACCTTAATATTCACAGCACCAGAAAAGGGCTCAGGTGGATTACAATCTAATAAACCTTTGGAGAGAATCACAAACCAACCTGAATTTTGCTTGGAAACCCACAGGTGTCTGTAAACCACTTTTAAAACATGTTCTTCCTGCATTTCCCAATTGTGCCCTGACTAGGGCATATACGCCCTATCTAATTTATCTTGTGACCCCGGAACTGACATAATGCAACCTACTCATACAAACCATCATTCTGATCCAGGCTCTGAAACAGTAGGAACCTCATGTGGTTTTATAAATACCACATATACATGGGAAGGACTACACAGGATGCATGTATCTACTCATCCCCATGCAGAATTTCCCCTGTAACCCATGCAGTAAATATCCCCCACATTGCTGCGTGGCTATTGCTGAGGGGTGTGTGTGTGGGGGCCACCAGCCAATCTAGTGGACGTGTGACTTTTAACAAGTTTCCCTGTCGGTTCACCCTCATGGGTACTTGCTGCAGGATCTCTCAGCCCAGTGGTCACCTGACTATTGAGAGTAATGCTGCACACATGCATTTTAGTATTATGAGGAATCTCCTCATTATAAGGACCTCTGTTTCCAAACCTCTGGCGGGACTGACGCCATCTCTGGAGGAGCTACAGAGACTCAGTACTGTGACTTATATCCCGTGTCTGCAGTATGCTCCTACTGCACTTGAGGTGAACTCTGGTGTTGCTGGTACAGATGCAATCAGCCAGCTTTTTGGGGTCCATTAGGTGTAGGTCAGCCAAGTGCTGACGCAGCTTTGGTGTACAAACCTCTAAACTGTATTCAGCATTGGTGATTTAACTGGGCCTTCAGAAGAGTCCTGTGATCTGTATAGAGATTTCCTTTAGAGAATGTAATATATCACATGATTGGCTGGAATGCCGCCTACTAAATGATGGGTCAGAAGAAGGATGTTACACTGATCTATGAATCAGTTAGTATTAGAAGACAAAAACAAAACAAAATCACCAGTCACTTTTCAGAAATATCCATTTGCTTGAAAGGGAACTTTAATTAAACCTTGTATATTCTTTGAAAATGACAAAACAGGGGGCACCGTTGACCAGCCGCAAGATGGCTGCTAATCTCCGAACTCCCGTGCGAGGCGCCTAATATCAATTCCAGAGAGCCTGCTTATACTGCACTGAGCAGGAAAATATTACCTGTCGCTGAGTTTGGAAGGCCCCCTGCACGACTTGAGAAGGTTTCACTGGTTACGAGCAGCCGTTCCCCTGCTGGTTGGTTTTTTTTGCCACTGTGGCCTCCTGAGCTGGGAGACCATAGTTCAACCACGCGACATATTGAGGGACAGCACAGTGTTCTGATCGGGGGCGAAACACGTGTCGCAGCTGGCGGCGCTTGATCAGCTGGATGTGGCATTGAATACAAAAAGGAGAGGGTAAGAACTGCAACGGCATGAGTCCTTCCTGGACAGCCTTCGGAATTGAAGACTTTGTTACTGATAACTGACAACACCGCAAAGCGAGAAATTCTCACAATTCTATACAGAGCTATACCAGGCACAAAATTCAGGAAATAGTCCGGAGCTGGAGAGACTACTTGTCTCCATCCCGCTATCCGTGCTATCGGCAGATGCCAGAACCCAAATTATTGTCCCATTTACAACAGAGGAAACATTCAAGGTGATAAAAGAATTGCCAAGAAATAAGGCCCCAGGTCAAATGGTGTCACAGCAGAATTTTTATGAGAAATATGGTGCCTCTCTGGCACCTCACTTATTGAGGCTATGGGGAGAGGCAGTTATGGAGGGACAACTCCTGCAAGCTCTCGAGGAAGTGGTCGAAAATGCCTGCTTAAACCGAATAAACCATGCGATGAGTGTAGTTCCTACAGACCACTGTCACTGATGAACGTAAACACTAAAATCTACGCAAAAATACTTGCTAACAGACTTCTGCCATTATTTCCTGCATTACTACACCCGGATCAGGCCGGTCTCATACCTGGGAGAGTGACGTCATTTAACCTTAGACGTTTGTTCAATAGCATGGCTCGTATATCCCTTGAGACCCGCGAAGTGGCCGTAGCCTTGGATGCCCAGAAGCGATTCGATATGGTGTCTTGGCTGTTTTTATTTATGGTTCTCTGAAAATGTGGGCTGGGTGAGGTTTTCATAGGCTATATTAAAGTACTGTATACAAAGCCCATAGCCACTATCCTAACCAACACAACACAGTCCGTCCCATTTGAACTGGACAGAGGGACGCGCCATGGGTGCCCACTGTCCCCACTACTCTTCGCCACGGCAATAGAACCCATGGCAGGCTTAATCTAGGCTAGACACACAAATAAAGGCATTTGAATAGCTGGAACCCCAGAGATAATTTTGGTGTATGCAGATGACGTTTTACTATATATTACAAACCTGCAACAGGACTTAGACCTCAAAATGGTGGATATTGCACGAATTGGGGCATATTCTGGGTTCACAATTAATTATGGAAAGTCTGAGATGTTACCCCTCATAGATGCACTGCATCGGCCTCAGACACAAACCCTGTTAAAATGGACGCCAGACAAACTAAAATACTTCGGAATAACAGTCTCTAGGTCTAAAGACGTGTTATTAACGGGTAACTATGCTGCCCTGATGAAATATGCCAGTACAAAAATGTCCGCATGGTTACGGATCCCCCTTTCATTAGCAGGCAGACTCTCGCTAATTAAAATGACACTAGTTCCTAAAATACTATATATGTTTGTAAATGTACCTATCTGGCCAGGCGCCCGTTTCTTTGTAGAACTGCATAATACCCTGGCTAGGTTTTTGTGGAATTCTGGAGCTGTGTAGAAAAAATGGCAACTAATGGCACTGCCATACACTTGGGGTGGGTTCAATGGACCCAATCTAGAGATCTATTGGATGGCGTCTCAAGCACAATTTGCCTTCTACTAGTATGACACGGGAAAAACCCCATCACGTTAAACTAGGAAAATCCGTGACGGAAGGACGGGAAATGATGACACTCACAATGGACAACGCATTCAGAGATAATTGCCCGTATGACCCTGTCTCCGCTACACTAAGCGCCTGGAAGCGCATCTTCCACAGGATAGATGGAAAACCTCCATACTACCACTGGCTACCTATGTCAGACTTTCCAGACGTGTCCCCTACACAGGATGTCACTATCTGTAGAAAGTGGGAAACCCTGGGGGGTATACCTGTATAGGTGACCTGTTTCCTGAGGGGAAGTTCTTGGCAGTGGAGGGATTTAAAGTAAAGCATGGAGACACTCAGGTGGGGCTATTACAATATTATAGACTGCGTGCATCAATCCGGGCAAGATAGGACTCTAGATACCCTGCTGAACCACCCGAAAACAAGCTGTTAGCTTACATTGCCAATTCTAGCAGTTGCAGGCATGTACTCGCTCCCTTATATAGGGAGATACTACTTGGAACACTGACACAGGGAAAACCCTCGCGGGAGAAATGGCAGAGTTAATTGACTCAGGGTTTAAATTATGTGCTGTGTGTAGGTTTACTACGTCAGATTCCATGAATAGCCGATTGAAATTATGTGCTGTGTGTAGGTTTACTACGTCAGATTCCATGAATAGCCGATTGAAATTATGTGCTGTGTGTAGGTTTACTACGTCAGATTCCATGAATAGCCGATTGAAACTCATTCAATATAAAATATTAGATATGCTGCATTACACAACATATAAACTTAAGAGAGCATTTCCAGATCATAATGGTCTATGTACGAGATGTGGGGCAATGGAAGCGAGATGCTTGCACATGTTTTGGTCCTGCCCGAATCTACTACACCATTGTGAACAAATATACATGGTAATGTCTGAAATAATCGGTAGACACCTAGATGCTATCCCGATGTCCGCATTGTTTGGTCAATGGCAAGACCTATTGGAAAACCAGATCCTCTTTGTATATTTTGTATATTGGTAATATAGTGGCGAAAAGATGTATACTCTGGAAATGTAAAGCTTGCTGTCCCCCGTCCATCCAGGAATGGCTGAAGGACTTAACTTGGGTGAATGAATATGAAGATCTATACATATCACTGACTCCGCGTACGTCGCAACCTAAAGACTTTTGGGGGGAGTTTCGAATATATCTGGCTAGGGACTGAATTGAACTATGAAATGTATACTCTATGTGATGAGTGAACTACTTATACTGATATCTACATCTGTACTGTACTATGTACTGAGACAATGAGCCTCATTACGACCCAGGCGCTAGAGGATTAACGGCGCCGGTAGAGCTGCCGGCGCCGTTAACCCTCTACCGCCTCATTATGACATCTGCTCGCGGGTCCCGCTAAGGACGTCTGGTAAAACCAGGCGTCCTTAGCGGGACCCGCTAGCAGACCAGGATGCTAACAACGGGCCCATCATTAATGGGCCCGTTGTTCGCATCCTCCCCATTCCCATTGAGCCCTATTGGGGCTCAAATGGGAATGGGGATGTACTGGGCCCTCCAAGGTTGGAATGGCCCGGTTTTTCACCATTCCAGGAACCCGGACTCGGTAACCGGTATGGGGGTACCCATGCCGCTAAAAGCGGCATGGCTACCTCCATACTCGTAATGAGGCCCAATGTATGTTTGGCTAATACATTGGAAATCCTTTTGTGTTTCCTTTCTGTTTTTATTTTGTGATTACTGATTTAAAAATACAATTAAAAAAATTAAATAAATGACAAAACAGGCCAACCGACGACAAAACATAACAAATATTGTCATTTGTGCTTGGCTTTTAGCATGGCTCTTAACTAGCCGGCAAAAAAACCTTAAACATATTTTGTGGTCCTTACAGTCAGGTTGTGAAGTGTGAATTCTTTTATACACTGAGAGGATCATTTGCTATCCAGTGGCAAAATTCAGGCTTTAAAATTCCTCTGAAAACTATCCAGTAAACCAGATCGATTTACCAAACTATACAAATATACGGTCTCACGAGGGATAAGGATCTCAAATTGTTTTCGCTTTATGGTGATTTTAGTCAAAGGCAATTCCTATTAACACCTCCCAGACCTCATCAAGAATATAAGGTTCATATTATCTCTTCTTGTGAGCCACAGAAAACCAGATGCTGTTTAGCTATCCTTCCTTCCCAGGCCTTGGGAAAAGGGGAGTTTTATTACTAAGGAATGAATACATCTTATCTTCAAAGAAACAGGCTTGTGGCTTGTGTTTGGAATAATGCCTTGAAATTGGGGTCTGTGAATAAACGTAAATGAAAGTAAAATACATATATTAAAACCTGACTGCTTTAAGGGGGGACTTGTTTAAAATATACAATTCTGTATAACTCGAACTATATTTGGTAGAGAAAAAACAAATATAGAATTGTGATCTACAGGAAAGGGTCTTTCAAAATATGCTAATTTGATAGCGATACCTCAATATTTAAAAAATCATGATCAAATCTATTCTCTTCATACTACATTCTGATCTTAAATAGCCATAGTCGAACACTGAGATGAGACATAGGTAATACATATTTTAGTATGGAAAAATATTTTTGCGCGCTTTATTTCTATTTTTCCCTGCTGTATTAAAGACACATTTCATTTCACATTGTTTTAAAGTCTAGTGCTGTTATTTGTAAGGAGGTGGAAGTTTTATA
The DNA here is from genome assembly GCF_040938575.1 of Ambystoma mexicanum. Lineage (NCBI taxonomy): Eukaryota > Metazoa > Chordata > Amphibia > Caudata > Ambystomatidae > Ambystoma > Ambystoma mexicanum. The sequence continues at coordinate 96,571,035 of NC_090927.1, forward strand.
AAATGCTAGTTTAATACTGTATTTTTTTTTAGTTCAATTGCTCTAATAGAAACAAATTTAATTACAAATATCTTTCAACGCGGGGTATTAATCTCTTTAGAAATCTCACTTCTATGCTGAGAAGGCAGATATTTGGAAACATCAAGAAGCAGAAAGGGAGAGCCCCCAGGAAGAATACTTTGGATCCCATATGGAGACAGGCGGATTTCTAGTAAAGGTTTCAGGAGCTGAATTCCAGACTGGGACTGAAGCAGAAGGGAGTCCAGTGCTTAGAAGCAGAACTCGATTTCTTACACCAGGAGTTGGTCCCTGGGAGAAACTGAAGGCCAAGTGCTGATGCTGAGGCAGTGAGCTTTTGCCAGACTGGTCAGGAGAGTAACCATCCTATGCAGAGTCCTACTCCCTCTTTTCCTCTAAAGAAACCTTGAGAATAAATACATTGATGCACTAAAATAATATTTACACGTAGTTATCCATAAGAATGTAATACAGAGCAGAGGCTCATGGAAATAAATATATTTACCTAGGCTCTCACAGAGACACAATATATGTGTGGGTCTGTAAATTACTGTATCCAGGCATCTTACAGATTAACAGTGATTAACACATTGGTTTGCCCTGTGGTGGTCACTCTCTCTGTCTACACTCACCCACCCGCCCGAGTCCCACTCCTTCTAACCCCCCACCCAGTGCCCACAGTCTCTACATTGACCCCCAGTGTCTCTAACCAACCCACTCGAGCCCCACACTCTACCCCCACCCACCCAAACCCCACACTCAACCCCCATCCATCTACCCCCACACCCTATACACCCATGCACCCATCTCCCACACTCTCCACCCCCACACATAACCCCACCCACCCTACATCCAACATCCCTAGCCCCCCTATCCCCAGGGGGTGATTGGGGTGGTGGCAGGGAGAGGATGGGGTGAGTGGGTGGTGTGAGGAACTAAGACAGGCACAAATTAGCACAGTTCAAGGGTGTTTATTGAACAATACATTTGGTATGCAGGTTGGGAAAATGCCTAATCTAAACCTAAAGCTAAGATGGGAGCAAGCGTCATCCATCAAATGAAAAATAAGGCAGTTCTAGGGATGTTGTGTCAAATAAGAAGGGCCTACACTACGAAACCTATTGACAAACCTCACAACTAAATCACAAAAGAGTGTGGGATAATGTTCTTCAGAAACGAAAGAAGTGTTCACGAAATGATAAGTCCCCACGTTTTACAAAAGGCAGAACCTTCGAGCGCAGCACACCTTCAAGCATTGCTAGCACGGGACAAGGCAGGGTGGAGAGGGAGGGGGGTGATGGGTGATGGTAGGGAGAGCGAGGTGGGTGGGGGTAGGGAGAGGGGTGGGTGGAAGGTGGTTGGGAGAGGGAGTTACTCATGTAACAGTCAAATGTTACCCTTTTCTACTTTAAATGGCTGGTGGCAGTGGTTTAGATCAAACTACCATGATTTTCCCGACCACGAACAATGGTAGCTAAAAGTCGGGTCAGCCATGTTTTCAATATGGCGCCCAAGACCTATCGGTAAAAACAGACTCTGGTCATCTTTTTTCGTCATTTCTTTTAGGAAAGGTCCTTCTTGTGTTTGTCTCTGCGCGCTAAACCAGGTTTGGTCCCTTTGTTCATTCACTGCTGAAGCCCTCCTCTAGTGCCTGATTGTCTGTGATGGACAGGATGTGAGGGCGGTGCCCGAAACTCCCTGTGCTTAGTCTACTAGGAGACCTGAATGCACTCTGGCGTGATTGGCTGGCTGACTGTCTGGCAAGGACAGCCACCCTGCTGTGTGAGTGATAGCCAGGCTGGAATTAATGGGGGAAAACTGTTTAAAAGCAGTTCTCTGGGAATTGGAAAGCAGAGTCAACAACTGGAATGAAAGAACCGAAGATGAGCTGAAGGAAGAGGACTGCTGCAAATCCTGGACAACCGGTGAAGCCCTGCTGCAGGTCTGAATTGCCTCAAAATCCATCGACAGAGAAGCCCTTCAGGGTTAACTTCATCCCTTGAGTTTGGTGGGAACAACCAACTCACAAGCCACCTGGACACCGTCCCCTCCTGGTCGAATTTTCGCAAGAGTGCTGTGGAAAACCGGATAGCCAGTGGGAAGGATACCAGTTTGTGGTCTTAAAGGCACTCACACCATAAACCGACGTTTTGCCAAGCTTTTGGCCTCATTCCTGGGCAGTGCAGGAACCTCCCGACATCCTCCTCCTTGTCCCCACAACTGAAGCTCAGGAACAGCACGATCTGCTCGAACTGGTAGGATCAGCTGCCTCAGCTACAGCTCTTCTTCACTTTAAAGGTACTGTGCAAACGCAGTCTGAAAATCTTTTTGGCCACAGAGAAAGTTTGTGAAACTTTCCCAACTTTGAAGGCTTGCCCTTCCCTAAACATTCGCCTAACGTTTCACCTAGCCAAATTCTTCTGAAATCCGTGGCAAAGACTTAACCATTTAGTACCAGAACGGTGCTATCATATACAAAGACTCTGAACCATTGACTTTGGCCCAGGCCTATGAACTGATTTGCTGGTTGTAGTTTACTGAAACCCTTTGCCCTGCCTATGAAAGTACTTGGGCTGTTTATTCTTGTAACCTTGTCTTTTTACCCCTTTGTAAAGTATCTAAAGTGCCATTTTGCTCTCACTTCAGGGGAGCTGAACTTGTTCAGTAACGTATTGGTTGTGTATTTGTAGTATATTAGTATATGATATTGAGCTGCTCTTGCTAGTGTAAGGTTTTCAAATGACTGTAAATAAATGTATATTCTTTTACCAAGAAAACTTGAGTAAGTCTGTGTTTGAATCACTGTATTTTTTGGTCGTATGTGTAATTTGCTTTACTGCTCACTCAACTCTTGAGATAAGTCTGGCTGCTCAGCCACTGCTACCACATAACTGTGTAGTACAGGCTTGTAATGAAAGGTTGAATTTGTACTGTCACTTGTAGTCTTAATTGCCTGTAGTGTTCCCCAAGGGTACTGCAGGTGATTCTGCCTAACAGTTGCCTAGCTTCCCCTGAGTCTAAACGCTCATGTAACAGTCAAATGTTACCCTTTTCTACTTGAAATGGCTGGTGGCAGGTTGTTTTAAACAAACTACCATGGTTTTTACCTACCGCGAATATCGGTAGCTAAAAATCGGGTCAGCCATGTTTTCCAATATGGCGTCCAAGACCTATCTGTAAAAACAGACTCCGGTCGACTTTTTTCACCATTTCTTTTAGGAAAGGTCCTTCTTGCGTTTAACACTGCACGCCAAGCCAGATTTGGTCCCTTTGTATGTTGGCCTTTGGCGGGCTTCAGTGCTGAAGCCCTCCTCTGGCTCCAGAATGTCTGGGGTGGACAGGATGTGAGGGAGTTGCCCAAAACTCCCTGTGCTTAGTCTCCTAGGAGACCTGAATGCACACTGGTGTGATTGGCCGGCTGGTTGTCCGGCAAGGACAGCCACCCTGCTGTGTGAGTGAAAGGCAGGCTGGAATGAATGGGGGATAACTGTTTAAAAGCAGGTCTCTGGGACTTGGAAAGCAGGGTCGACCACTGGAACGAAAGAGCCGAAGACGAGCTGAAGGAAGACCACTACTGCAACTCCTGGTCCACCGGTGAAGCCCTGCTGCAGGTCCGAATTGACTGAAACTCCATCAACAGAGAAGCCCTTCAAGGTTAACAACTTCCCTTGAGTTTGGTGGGAACAACCAACTCACAAGCCACCTGGACACAATCCCTGCTCTGGTCGAATTTTCTTCAGAGTGCTGTTAAAAACCCAATAGCCAGTGGGAAGAATACCAGTTTGTGGTCTTTAAGGCACTCACACCTTAAACCGATATCTTGCTAAAGCTTGTGGCCTCTTCCCGAGGCAGTGCAGGAACCTCCCGATGTCCTCCTTCTTGTCCCCACAACTGAAGCTCAGGAACAGCGAGATCTGCAGGAACTGCCAGGAACAACTGCCTCAGCTACAGCTTTTCTTCACTTACAAGGTACTGTGCAAGTGCGGTGCAGAATTCCGTTCGGCCACAGTGAAAGATTGTGTAATTTTCCGGACTTTGAAGGCTTGTCCTTCCCTAAACCAACATATAACTTTTCGTCTGACCAAATTCTTCTAAGAACCGTGTCAAAGAATTAACCATTTACTACCAGAACTATGCTATCCTCTCCAAGACTATGAAACATTGACTTTGGCCCATGCCTATTGAATTGAATTGCTGGTTGTAGTGAACTGAAACTATTTGCCCTACCTCTAAAAGTATTTGTGCTGTTGATTCTTATAACCTTGTCTTTTTATCCCTTTTTAGTAACTGAAGTGCCATTTTGCTCCCACTTCAGGGGAGCTGAACTTGTTCAGAAACTGATTGGTTGTATATTGTAGTATATTAGATTGTGATATTGAGCTGCTCTTGCTAGTGGAATGTTTTCCAAATGATTGTGTAAATAAAGGTATATTCTTTTACCAAGAAACCTTGAGTAAGTGTTTGTTTGAATCACTGTATTTGTTGGTCCTTTGTGTAACTTGTTCTACTGCTCACTTTACTCTTGAGATAAGTCTGGCTGCTCAGCCATCACTACCACTTTACTGTGTAGTACAGGCTTGTACCAAAGGTGAAATTGTACTGACACTTGTAGTCGTAATTGTGTGTAGTGTTCCCAAAATGGTACTGCATATGATTCTGCCTAACACTGGTGTGCAGTGGTGAGGATAAAAGTATAGTTGTTACATTTAGAGTGCTACTCTTACCTTTGTTCAAATAACCTTCACAAGGCTAAGCACCACTAGAGAAGAAATTGTTTTATCATGTCTGATATGGATAGCTACAGACAGGAGACCCCAGTCACTTTAACAGTTGATCGCTTGAGAGAAATGTGTAAAACTAGGAATCTCACTGTAAAAGGTGAAAAGGTTGAACTGATAGAAAAGTTGTTGGAATACCAAAGTCTGAGGAGTGGGTCTGAAACCCCCACCCCTACAGCAAATGTGGAAACTTATGATGAGGATGATAATGTTTCAGAGGCCAACTCAAATGTTATGGATGAGTTAGATGAGGCAGAAGAGTCTCAAAATATAGGCCCTGTTTTACCTCTACCTGCTCATAGGCCTCAACCTTTGATCACAGGGACTCCATCAGGCCCAACACTAAGTCCTGAATTTGTCTCTCTGGAAAGAATGAGACTTGAGTTAGAATTTAACAGAATCCAAGCCCAAACTGAAAGTAAGCATCAAGAACTTAAACTCAGAGAAATGGAGTTGAATCATGCACTTGAAATGAAAAAGTTGTCTCTTGAGAATGGTTCTCTTCCAGAGTCTTCTAGGTCTTCCAGTCCTAAGAAGCCTTGCATGCCCAAAGATGCAGTAAGTATGTATGAGGTTAAGCTTGATATTTTGGATTGGCTGGCAACTTTTGAATATAACCATGGGATTCAGAACATTACAGGGAATCAATTGATTCCTTGCCTCTGTTCTAGGATACCCCCTGTTGCATCTGGTGCAATGGAAATGGGTGAAGTTGATAGAATCGAGTATGAAAGTGTGAAACCAGCTTTAATAGCTAAGTTTGGGAAGACCCCGTCCCAGTATCTTAAGAGGTTTAGAACCCTCAAAAAGCTTGATGTACCCCTTGGGCTACCTGGGTGTGTGACTGTTTGAAAAACGTAGATGGGTGGATTAAGGGTAACAAAGTTAACACTTATGAAGGTTTGAGAAATCTGTTTATGTTGGAGTCTATTTATGATGCCTGCTCTCCTGAGTTGAGACAGCACTTGGCTGACTCTAAGGAAATTGATCCAAAGAGGTTAGCAAGGGCTGCTGACTTGTGGGTTGCCAACAGGGCTACTCACAAGGATTCTGGGGTAACTCGGAAGAAGGATGAGGGAAAGCAGCACAAGAAAGACAACAAAGAGAATTCTAATACCTCCACTCCAAAAGAGGGCGACACACAGAACAAGGGTAAAACCCAAGGGAAAACAAATCAGGCTAGTGTACCTCCTGGTGCTAAACCAGAAGGAGTTCAGACAAAACCACCATTCATAAAGATATTTGGAAAATGTTATGCTTGTGGGTCAACTGATCATGTGAAAGGGGATCCCAGATGTAAGGGTAAACCTTCAGGGATCCACACCGTCTCCTTAGCCTTCGCCCCAGAGGATGAACCCATCAAAGTCTCAGCCAGTGTTTCTTTAGTATCCCTGGGTCTGTGGGAACAGCAGAACTTAGATGTCTACAATTCCATTCCAGACAATACTAAAGAGTATTACAAAGACAGTGTTCTTGTGAATGGTCAGGAGACCCTGCCATCAGAGACACTGGAGCCAGCATAACTGTAGTTGATTAATCATTTTTCAAGGTAGACGATGTTGCTAAAGCACCCAAATACCTAACTAAGCTTGCTGGAGGCCCTGTCCAAATGCTGTCTATTGTAGTATATTAGATTGTGATATTGAGTTGCTCTTACTAGTGAAATGTTTTCCAAATTATTGTGTAAATAAATGTATATTCTTTTACCAAGAAACCTTGAATAAGTGTTTGTTTGAATCACTGTGATTGCTAGTCCTTTGTGTAACCTCTTGTACTGCTCACTTTACTCTTGTGATAAGTCTGGCTGCTCAGCCACTGCTACCACATTACTGTGTAGTACAGGCTTGTACCAAAGGTGAAATTGTACTGACACTTGTAGTCTTAATTGTGTGTAGTGTTCCCAAAGGGTATTGCATGTGATTCTGCCTAACACCCACCCACCCCCCTCCCCTTTCCTACCCCCAGCCCCCCTAGTTCCCCCTACCCACCCCCTTTCCCTACCCCCCCCCCACCCACCACTCCTCAAACTCTAGTTTGGCTAGGCAAAAGGTTTGACGAATGTTTAGGGAAGGACAAGCCTTCGAAGTTGAGAAAGTTTCCATGAACTCTCGCAATGGCCGAAAAGATTTCCGGACTGCTTATGCACAGTACCTTTGTATTGAAGAAGAGCTGTAGCTGAGGCAGTTGTTCCTGGCAGTTCGAGCAGATCTCGCAGTTCCTGAGCTTCCGTCGTGGGGACAAGAAGGAGGACGTCGGGAGGTTGCTGCATTGCCCAGGGATGAGGCCAAAAGCTTAGCAAGACGTCGGTTTAAGGTGTGAGTGTCTTAAAGTCCAGGAGCTGTTTTCCTTCCCTGACTATCCAGTTTTCAACAGTACTCTGATGAAAATTCGACCAGATGGGGACGGTGTCCAGGTGGCTTACGAGTTGGTTGTTCCCACCAAACTCAAGGGAAGGAGTTAACCTTGAAGGGCTTCTATGTCGATGGAGTTTCAGGCAATTCGGACCTGCAGCAGGGCTTCACCCATCGTCCAGGAGTTGCAGCATTCTTCTTCCTTCAGCTCATCTTCGATTCTTTCGTTCCAGTCATCGACTCTGCTTTCCAAGTCCCAGAGACCTGCTTTTAAACAGTTTTCCCCCATTAATTCCAGCCTGGTTGTCGCTCACACAGCAGGGTGGCTGTCCATGCCGGACAGTCAGCTGGCCAACCACGCCAGAGTGCATTCAGGTCTTCTAGGAGACTAAGCACAGGAAGTTTCGGGCACCTCCCTCACATCCTGTCCACCCTAGACACTCAGGCGCCAGAGGAGGGCTTCAGCACTGAAACCTGTCAAAGGCCAATGAACAAAGGGACCAAACCTGGTTTGGCGCATAGAGACAAAAACAAAAAGGACCTTTCCTAAAAGAAATGGTGAAAAACCATGACCGGAGTCTGTTTTTACAGATAGGTCTGGGGTGCCATATTGAAAAACATGGCTGACCCGATTTTTAGCTACCGTTGTTAGCTGTCGGGATAACTTGCGGTAGTTGATCTAACCCACTGCCAACAGCCATTTTTAAGTGGGAAAGGGTAACATTTGTCTGTTAGGTGAGTGTTTAGAGTCAAGGAAAGCTAGGCAACCCCTCCAGCACTCTATAGGAAGATAGTGTGTGCCGGGTCTGTAAATTTAAAAAGACTAGTAAAGTCAATTTAACTTTACATGCTCTGGGAGACAGTAGTCAGTCCCAGAGAAGGTATTTAAACCTTGGGGAGTCTGAAAGTTACCCCTGTGCCACTGCACTGAAGGTGCTGTGTGACACACAGAAAAAGATGATGCCTATGGAGTTGTTTTAAAACTCCATATCCAAAGAACACAAAAGTAAAACGCATATCAAAATGAAGAGTTCAAAGTCCCAAAATATAGCAAAAGAACTGGAGGGCTCCAAGGTAGAGGGAATTTAGCACTTGGGTGAGAATTCTCCCTAACACTCATCCCCCCCAGACTAAGGGACAGGAGGATCTAATCCCCACCAGCATGGCTTTCCTGTTGCAAGTCGGCTAAGTGGCCTGCTGAGTACACCAGCAACCTTGTGTAACCCTTGCTATGACACCTTTTATCAGGTGTTTTCATCTGCAAGCTATATGACCTACAGACCTGTTGTGGTACATCTCTCTTGTTTAAGGTATAGGGGATCTGATCTAACAGTCCCTCAGAGGTTGTGACAACCTCTGAACCTGCAATAGGCTTTTTCAAGGGGTCCTTAGAAAGGAATCCCTTAGATCTAGAGGGGCCTCCATGGTTCCTCACCCCCCTCTCACAAGAGCAGTTTTTGTCTCCGATATCTTGGAGGGACTGTGGTCAAGGAAGGTACATGCTGCCACTTCCTCTGAGATCTGGTTCTACCTGGCTTAGAAGTTTCCCTCCTAACACTAGGATTTATACTGGAGTCTTCAGTAGAAGCTCCAACAGTCTTAAGGTGTTTAGCCTTAGACCTATTTTTCCTGGTTTTCCACCAGCTTTGAGAATTACCAGTTCTCACAGGCCTAGAGAGCGGTCCAATTTGTCTATCCACCTCTTCCTCAGAAGCAGGGGGGCGGGGGGGTCAAAGACTTTACAATTGGATGGGCAATGATGGTGCCTGGTTGGGGCTCCCATTTCCCTTCTATACTTGCCCCAGATTTGCCTTGGTTAGAGGTCACTTTACTAACCCACGGGCTTACAGTGGGGGTGTCTGTAGAGGTTCCCACAGGCTCAGAGTGGTCTCTTAAGGTGGCCTCTCTAGCCAATTTGGTTAGGTTCTTTGTCTCCATACTGGGAGCCCTGCGGGTACTGGATACTACTCCTAGAGTGTTTAAATCATTCCCCAACAGGACTCTCCCAGGCACCTCATTCTGGACAATGACAGGAATCCTCACTGTCATGTTGTTACACTGAATGAGGGCTGGTAGAATAGGTACCAACTGGACAGGGCCTCCAGAAAATTTAGTGGGACCTTTGGGTGCCTTAGCAACATCCTCAGGCTTGAAAAAGCTTCCATCCACTACTGTTCTGCTGGCCCCAGTGTCTCGCATGGCAGGAGTATCCTGGCCATTGACAAGAACACTGTCCATGTAATATCCTTTGGAGCTTTCTGGAATGAGTCATCCACACCCATATTCTGTTTCTTACCAAGACCCATGGACTCTAAGGATACAGTAGCTTGAAGACCCAAGGGTGCTTTAGGAAATAGTTGAACGTGGGCACTAGCCATTTGTACTTCTTCCTCTGGGGTGAAGGCTAAGGAGGCAGTGCTGATCCCTGCAGGTTTACCCTTGCACCTGGGATCTCCTTTCACATGGTCAGTTGACCCACAGACATAGCATTTACCAAATGCTCTCTGGAAGGGGTGTTTCTGCTGACCTCCCTCTGGTTGGACACCAGTGCTCACTAGACCTACCAGGTTTACCATGGGGTTTACCCTTATGTTGTATGGGGGCCTCTTCTGGTGGGTTGGAATTAGACTTATCTTTATTCTCATTTTGGTGCTGCTTCCCCTCATCCTTTTTGTGAGTTGCCCCAGAATCCTTATGAGTGGCCCTGTTGGCTACCCATGAGTCAGCTGCTCTAGCTAACCTTTTGGGATCAATCTCTTTAGAGTCAGCCAAGTGCAGTCTCACCTCAGGAGAGCAGGCATCAAACATAGTTTCCAATAAAAACAGATTCCTCATTCCTTCATAAGTGTTAACCTTGTAACCCTTTACCCCACCATCTAAGTTCTTCAAACATTCACACACCCAGGTAGCCCAAGGGGTACCATAAGTCTTTTTGAGGGTCCTACACCTCTTAGGATACTGGGAAGGGGTTTTCCCAAACCTAGCTATTAAAGCTAGTTTCACGCTTTCATACTCCTTTCTGTCTATTTCGCCATTCTCCGTTACCACATCAGTTGCAACAGGTGGTAGCCTAGTAAAAATTCCAAGGAATCGGCTGATTCCCTGTAATGTCTTGAATCCCATGGTCATATTCAAAAGCAGCCAAACCAATCCAAAATATCAAGCTTAACCTCATACATACTTACTGCATCTCTGGGGGAATGCAAGGCCTCTTAGGACTGGAAGACCTAGAAGACGCTGGGAGAGAACTAGTTTCAAGAGACAACCTTTTCATTTCAAGGGCATGATTCAAATCCATTTCTCTGAGCTTAGGTTCTTGATGTTTGCTTTCAGTTTGTGCTTGGATTCTTTTAAATTCCAATTCTAGTCTCATCCTTTACAGAGAAACAAAATCAGGACTTAGTGGTGGACCTGATAGGGTCTGTGTGGTCAAAGGTTGAGGCATATGAGCAGGTAGAGGTAAAACAGGGCCTACATTGTGAGAAACTTCTGCCTCATCTAACTCATCCACGATATTAGAGCTGGGCTCTGACATATTATCATCCTCATCAACATTTTCCACATTTGCTGCAGGGGTGGGGGTTTCAGACCCACTCCTCAGACTTTGGTATTCTAACAACTGTTCTATCAATTCAACCTTTTTGCCTTTTACAGTGAGATTCCTAGCTTTACACATATCTCTCAATTGATCAACTGTTAAAGTCACTAGGGTCTCCTGTCTGTAGCTTTCCATATCAGTCATGAAAAACAATTGGTCCTCTAGTGTTGCTTTGCCTTGTGAGGATTATTTGAACAAAGGTAAAAGTAGCACTCTAAATGTAACAAGTATACTTTATCCTCACCGCTGTACACCAGTGTTACACAGAATCGTATGTAGTACCCTTTGGGAACACTACGTGCAATTAAGAATACAAGTGTAAGCACAATTTGACCTTTGGTACACGCCTGTACTACACAGTAAAGTGGTAGGGATGGCTGAGCAGCCAGACTTATCTCAAGAGTTTACGTGAGCAGTAGAACACGTTACACAAAGGACCAACTAATACAGTGATTCAAACAAACACTTACTCAAGGTTTCTTGGTAAAAGAATATACAGTTATTTACTCAGTCAGTTTGAAAACATTACACTAGCAAGAGTAGCTCAATATCACACACTAATAAACCACAAATACACAACCGGTAAGTAGATGAACAAGTTTAGCTCTCCTGAAGTGGGAGCAAAAAGGCACTTCATATACTTTTAAAAGGGCTAAAAAGACAAGGTGATAAGAATCAACAGCACAAATACATTCATAGGCAGGGCAAAGGGTTTCAGTAAGCTACAACCAGCAATTCATCTCATAGGCCTGGGCCAAAGTCAAATGGTTCAGAGTCTTTGTATTGGATAGCACGGTTCTGGTAGTAACGGTAAAGTCTTTGCCACGGTTTTTAGAAGAATTTGGCTACGTGAAAAGTTTGACGAATCGTTAGGGAAGGACAAGCCTTCGAAGTCGGGAAAGTTTCACGCACTTTCTCGGTGGCCGAAAAGATTTCCGGACCGCGTATGCACAGTACCCTGTTAATGAGGAAGCTGTAGCTGAGGCAGTTGTTCCTGGCAGTTCTAGCAGATCTTGCTGTTCCTGAGTTTCAGTCGTGGGGACAAGAAGGAGGACGTCGGGAGGTTCCTGCACTGCCCATGGATGAGGGCCAAAGCTTAGCAAGACGTAGGTTTAAGGTGAGAGTGCCTTAAAGTTCACAAGCTGGTTTCCTTCCTTCTGGCTATCCGGTTTTCAACAGCACTCTGATGAAAATGTGACCAGATGGGGACGGTGTCCAGGTGGCTTGCAAGTTGGTTGTTCCCACCAAACTCAAGGGAAGAAGTTAACCTTGAAGGGCTTCTCTGTCGATGGAGTTTCAGGCAATTCGGTCCTGCAGCAGGGCTTCACCAGTCATCCAGGAGTTACAGCAATCCTCTTCCTTCAGCTCGTCTTTGGTTCTTTCATTCCAGTGGGCGACTCTGCTTTCCAAGTTCCAGATATCTGCTTATAAACAGTTTCCCCCCATTAATTACAGCTTGGCGGCTGTTCTTGCTGGACAGCTAGCCGGCCAATCACGCCAGAGTGCATTCAGGTTTCCTAGGAGACTAAGCACAGGGAGTTTCAGGCACCTCCCTCACATCCTGTCCACCACAGACACTCAGGTGCCAGAGGAGGGCTTCAGGGTAGGGCGAGGGAGGGGGTTGGGACCAGGGAGGGGAAGGGGTGTAGGGAGAGGAAGGGGGGTGGGTGGAGGTAGGGAGCAGGAGGGCAGTGGGTGGGTGGGGGTAGGGAGAGAGAGGGACAGGGGTGGGTGGATAGGGAGAGAGAGACTGGTATTGAGAGGGAGACGGGTAGGGAGTGGAAGGGGGTGGGTGGGTGTGTTAGGGAGAGGGGAGAGTGGGTGGGTGGGGGTAGGGAGAGAGAGGGGGGAGTGGGGTGGGTGGGGGTAGTGAGAGAGAGGCACAGGGGTGGGTGGGTAGGGAGAGAGAGGGGGGTGGGTGTTTGAGGAGAGGGAGGGGGTTGGTGGGTGGGGGGAGGGAAAGAGATGGTGGGGGATAGTTGGGTAGGGAGAGGGGGGTGGGTGGGTAGTGGTAGGTAGAGGGGGTGTGTGGGTGGGGTAGGGAGAGAGTGGGTGGGTGGCGGTAGGAAAAGGGAGGTGGTAGGGAAAGGGAGGTGGTGGAAAGAGGGAGGGGTGGAGGGAGGGAGGTGGGTAGGGGTAGGGATAGGGAGGGAGGTTGGGTAAGGAGAGGGAGGAGGTTGGGGAGATGGAGGAGGGGTGGGTGGGGGGTAGGGAGATGGAGGTGGTAGGGAGAGGGAGGGGTTAGGGAGAGGGAGGGGGTAGGCAGAGGGAGGGGGTGGGTAGGTAGGGTTAGGGAGAGAGAGTGGGGTAGGGAGCAGGAGGGGGTAGGGAGATGGATGGGGTGTGGGGGGTCAGGAAAGGGGGGTAGGGAGGGGCAGTGAGAGGGAGGGGTTAGAGAGGGAGGGGTGGGTGGGTCGGGGCACGGAGTAGGGAGTTGGAGGGAGGTGGGTGAGGATAAGGAAAGGGAGGGGGGTAGGGAGAGGGAGGGGGGTTGGGAGAGAGGTGGGTAGTGGTAGTTAGACGGAGGGGGGTCTGGCTAGGGAGAGGAAGGGGGTAGGGAGCGGAAGGGGGGTTGGTGGGGGTAGGGAGAGGGAGGGGAGTGGGTGGGTGGGGGTAGGGAGATAGAGGACATGGGTGGGTGAGGGGGGTAGGGAGAGGAAGGGGGTAGGGAGAGGAAGGGGGTGGGTGGGGGTAGGGAGAGGGAGGGGAGTGGGTGGGTGGGGGTAGTGAGAGAGCGGGACAGGGATGGGTGGGTAGGGAGAGGGAGGGGGTGAGGGAAAGAGAGGGTGGAGGTAGGTGGGTAGGGAGAGGGGGTGAGTTGGTAGTGGTAGGTAGAGGAAGGGGGTGTGTGTGGGTGGGGGTAGGGAGAGGGTGGGGGTGAGTGGGGGGTAGGGAGAGGGAGGTGGTAGGGAGGGGGAGGGGTAGGTGGGGGTAGGGAGATGAGGGTGGGTGCGGGTGGGTGGAGTTAGGGAGAGGGAGGGAGGGTGTGTGCGGAGAGTGTGGGTGTAGGTAGATGGCGTTGGGGCGGGTGGGTGTTTTGCGTAGGAGACAGAGGTGGTAGGGAGAGGGAGGGGGTAGGGAGAGGGAGGGGTCGGTAGGGAGGGGTCTGTAGGGAGGGGTAGGGGGCTGGGGGTAGGGTGAGGGATGGGGCAGGGATATGTAGGAGGGATTGGTGGGTGGGTGGGATTTAGGAGTAGGGAGAGGGAGGTGGTAGGGAGAGGGAGGGGGTAGGGAAAGGGAGGGGGTGTGGGTGTAGGGAGAGGGTGTGGGGGTCAGGAAAGGGAGGGGGTAGGGAGAGGGAGCTGGTGGAAAGAGGGAGGGGTGGAGGGAGGGAGGTGGGTTGGGGTAGGGAGAATGATGGGGTGGCCATTGGGGGGAGAGGGGAGGTGGGTGGGGGTAGGAATAGGGAGGCAGGTTGGGTAATGAAAGGGAGGGGGGTAGGGAGATTGAGGAGGGGTGGGTGGGTGGGGGTTAGGCAGATGGAGGAGGGGTGGGTGTATGGGTGGGGGGTAGGGAGATGGAGGAGGGGTGGGTGGGTGGGTGGGGGGTAGGGAGATGGAGGAGGGGTGGGTGGTTGGGTGGGGGGAAGGGAGATGGAGGAGGGGTGGGTGGGTGGGTGGGGGTAGGGAGAGGGAGGTGGTAGGGAGAGGGAGGGAGTAGGCCGAGGGTGGGGGTGGGTAGGTAGGGTTAGGGAGAGGAAGCAGGGTAGGGAGTGGGAGGGGGGTAGGGAGATGGAGGGGTGGGTGGGTGATGGGTAGGGAGAGGGAGGTGGTAGGGATTGGGAGGTAGTAGGGAGTGGGAGCTTGTAGGGAGAGGGAGAGGGTGTGGGGGGTCAGGAATGGGGGGTAGGATGGGGCAGGGAGAGGGAGGGGTTAGAGAGAGGGAGGGGTTGGGTGGGGGTAGCGAGTAGGGAGGCGATAGGGAGAGAGAGGGAGGTTGGGGTTAAGAAGGATTTCTGAACTCTGACCTGGAGGGGCAGAGGTTTCAGATGGCCTACCTAGTTTCTTGGAACAGGGTAACCTCTGGATAAGCCAGACCAATCAGGGTAGCTATGGCATGCAGTCAAGACTAAGTCTCAAGAGGGGTGAGGGTGACTGAAAGACCTCAATGAGCTCACACAGCAAGGACACTTACAAATTACTCCAGACAGGTGTTATATTAAAAATATAGACGCATTTATTACAAAGCCTTTGTAACATAGACCATAGCAAAGAATCACAGTAACACTAGATTAAACCAATACATCGCAATCCATACAATATATATACAACACCAATGGGGTCTAAGGGTTTAAAAGCACGAAATACGTAGACCACCTAGATGGGGAGGAAAACAGGCAGTGCAAGTAATCTTTAAACCGAGTTCAACATCAAGAATACACCTAACTAAGAGGCAGTCCAAACCCTACGAAGAGAGGAGCCTTATGCTCAATAGTACATGCACGCACTTGTGCCAATGGACAAAATAGGGTCTCTTCAAGGGTCTCTAGCAGCTCAGGAAGGTGGATAAGGCAATGAAGAACAAGTTCCCACTATTCAAGCAGGACCTCCACTTGAGGGCAGAGGCAGTTTGAGAGTGCGGGATGGAGTCGCTATTTTGCAATCGCGGTGGAAAGGAAAGGGGCCCTCAGGGGCCACTTCGTGTGTAAAAATGGGCTTCTGTGCTAGGGGCCACCGGTTGGGGTAAGGACTACTCACCGGTCCCCGATGCAGGCAGACCCAAACTTCGCCAGTACAGTCCACTTCGCTGGCAGGTTTGAATGCGACAATCAGGACGTCTCGACACCGTGTAGTTGCCGAGATACAGTGAGGATTCCCAAACGGGACAGTGGCGTTTTCTCCGCTCCGGGTGGAGGAATCAGCCCAATTCCACTGCAGCAGGATTCAGGGTCAAGGAGGTCACAAATGCAGCGAACTTGCACAGGTCGTTGCCACAGCAGGGCAACACGGTAATCGCGTTTATTCCGGTCCGGGCTCACTCGTCTCACTTCAGACTTGGGAATGCCAAGTGTACGAAAGTCGGTGTGAGGCTGCCGTGGACACAGAGCAAGCAGTATACCACGTTTCGAGGGCCTCCTTCAAACAGCGGCGGTAGCAGAGCAAACACCATGTGTAAGCTGGTCAGTCCACTGGTTGGCCCAGGGACACTTCCGAAGAGGCTTACTTGCAGGGTTTGATGAAGGTGCCGAGAATAGTTGATCCCACTATTCCAATGTGGCGAAGCGTCTTCGCAGACCTTCTAAGACGATCAGATGCAGAGGGGTCCTACAGGATGACAGCGGGCTCAGGGTGCCAAACCTTCCAGCGGATCACCAGCGGTTCCTCGACTCAGCTTCTTCTTGCCGGATACTTGGCTCCTTATCCTTTGTTCGTGTGAACCCAGGAGATCGACATCGTAGGGGTGCTACGAAAGTTCCCTTCGTGCCAAAACGGCGAGGACCCATTGGGAGATCTGCTCACAAACACTCATTCCATACGTGGACCAATCACGGACGACTGTGGTCCCAGGCATTGAAGACACTCCAGACTCTCTGGCACCCAGGGTGTGTATTGGGAACAGACATCCCAGCCCACATCCTGGAGGAACGCACACAAGGCATGCAGAAGCCCGCAAAAGCATTGGGTTTCGTGGGAAAGTGCATGACCAAATAAGGACTGGCCCGGGGAAGGTGAAGGGGTAAGATGGCCAGAGGGCGGTTCCATGTAATAATGTCGCCACAAAAATATCGCCATGCCAAAATATCGCTGAAAAATGGTCGTTTTTTGTGGCGACATTATTGCATGGGACAGGCGGGGGACACCCCCGCAGCCCCCAATTTTTTTATTTTTTTATTTTTTTTATTTATTTATTAATTTATTTTTTGCCCCTGTCGCCATATATATGGTCACCCAAATAATATTGCCACAACATTTTCCCGGCGATATTATTTACGGCGACCATATATGTGGCAATATTATTACCTGATACCCAAAGGACAGGACAAAGAACCTCGTGGCATGGCTATTTTGGAGCCAGTCCACCTATTCGTGCCAAACGCGGTAAGCACGGTTAACATGGCAAGAAAGGGTTAAAAATATAAGAAAACGATAGCTGCCACCAGTCCTGTCCGTGACACATCTGCACAGTTCATGAAAAGTCCAGCGAGAGTTTCTAGGGCCTTTGGAATGACTAGAGGCCCAAGTGTACTGTAAGGTAAGTTACATTGCACACTTGTTACATGTTGCACAAAAGTTGCAACATGAGGAAAGGACTAAGTGAAACAAAGTCTCCCAATACTGACTGTCTTAAGGGCATGTCAGTTTCCCCATAAAAAGTGAGCGAAAGCCCAGAGGAGTGCAGCTGAGGGCTGTGCTTCTCTGGCAAAGTTTAGTTCAGGGTGTAAAACAGCAGCAAAATGTTTGGGGGTTGACACATGTAGGGAAAATGACATTCAAATATGAAATCTTTCCTAACACTCGCCCCTCCCAGACTAAGGACAGGGGGAACTAATCCACCCCTGGATGAGTTTCTTGTTCAGGTCGGTTACACATTCTGGACAACCCATCATCATTGCTATGTTGGACACCTGGCCTATGCTCAATAGTGAAGTCGAAGCCTTGTAGACTTATGGACCACCTAAGCAACTTTGGATTCTCTCCCTTCATGTTCATCAGCCACTTTAAGGGCTTATGGTCAGTTTGCACAGTGAAGTGGGTCCCATAGAGGTAGGGCCTCAGCTTCCGTAGGGCCCACACAACAGAGAAACATTATTTCCCTGCTGTGGACCATCTGAGCTCTCTGTCCTTAAGCTGGCGACTAATGAAGCCAATAGGGTGTTCCTTACCCTTCTCATCTACTTGTGATAGTACAGCTCCTATCCCAATGTCAGAGGCATCTGTCTGCACAATAAAAGGTATTTGGTAATCAGGGGCCCTGAGGGCAGGGGCCTGGCACAAGGAGACTTTCAAGCCACTCTATCAGGCCTTCTCACACTCTTCAGTCCAAGTTACCTTCTTGGGTTTCTTTGGAGTAGTGAGAGCAGTCAGAGGGGCAGCTATGGTGCAATAGTCTGCCATGAAATTTCTATAGTACCCATTGAGTCCTAAGAAGGCTCTCACTTGGGTCTGTGTAGTGGGGGTAGGCCAGTCTTGTACTGCTTGTACTTTACTGGGTAGAGGCTGTATCCTTCCTCCACCTACTTCATGGCTAAGGTAAAGCACTGAGCCTTGTCCAATCTGGCACTTACTGGCCTGCATGGTCAAGTGGGCCTTCTGAAGAGCCTGTAACACAATCCCAAGGTGTTTCACATGGTCTTCCCAGGTGGCACTGAAAACTGCTATATCATCGAGATATGCAAGACAGAATTCATCCAACCCATTCAACCCATGATTCAACCCAAAAGGTATTACCCTGAACTGGTAAAGGCCCTCTGGAGTTGAGAATGCTGTCTTTTCCTTGGCATGTTCTGCAAGGGCTATTTGCCAATAGCCTGCAGTGAGGTCAAACGTGCTGAGGTACTTGGAGGCGCCCAAGGTATCCGCCAGCTCATCTGTTCTAGGCAAGGGGTGTGCATCTGTCTTGGTGACAGCATTCAGAGCCCTGTAATCCATGCAGAACCTCAATTAAGAAGTACCTGCTTTTGGAACCAAAACCACAGGGCTGGACCAAGGACTACTAGAGGGTTCAATCACCCCAAGATCCAACATGTTGTTTACCTCTGTCTTAATGTAAGACCTTACTTTGTCTGACATTCTGTATCCCCTACATTTGGTAGGCACACTGTCTCCTGTGTCTGTTATGTTTGCACCAAGGTGTCAAACCAGGGGACTGTGAAAACAGTGGGGAATATTGCCTAAGCAAACTTTTCACCTCAGCCTGCTGATCAGAAGTCAGGTGAGGGGCCACTCGGACACCCTCAACGGAGCTGTCTGAAGGACTGCTTTTAAACATGTCAGGGAGAGGTTCAGACTCCTCTTCCTCAACATATGAAGCCAATAGCAGTGCTGCGATTTCAACTCTTGGGATGAAAGCCTTCAGCCTATTTACATGGAACACTTTTGGAGCCTGTCCAGGCCTTTCAAGGTCCACTAAATAGTTGACCTCACCCAGTGACTCCACCACTGTGTAAGGGCCTGTGTGATGGCTCTAGGCCTTATGGGATTCATGATCAGGACTTTCTGACCAGGTGTGAAGTTGATAAGGGAAGCTTTCTGGTCACACCAATGTTTCACCAGAGCTTGTCCTGCCTTCAACT
The DNA here is from genome assembly GCF_040938575.1 of Ambystoma mexicanum. Taxonomy (NCBI): domain Eukaryota; kingdom Metazoa; phylum Chordata; class Amphibia; order Caudata; family Ambystomatidae; genus Ambystoma; species Ambystoma mexicanum. The sequence goes on from NC_090927.1 coordinate 96,590,013, forward strand.
TGTCACTAGCCCGACCCATCAGGAGTACCATCCTTTTTCTGAGCCCTAGCACATAGTCTACTACGTTGGTAGTAATGGGGGAGTGGGCATCTCCCATCCCTCCTTGACTATGGCTAAGGGTCCCCGTACAGGGTGACCAAACAGAAGTTGAAAGGGGCTGAAGCCAACACCCTCTTGTGGTACCTCTCTGTAGGCAAACAGTAAGCATGGTAATAGCAGATCCCATTTATTTCTTTGAGGTTCTTCCAGAGCCCCAATCATACTTTTATTTTAATTTGATTTTTTTAAACTTTGGTTTCATTAGCATTTTCTTAATATAACAAACGGGTTCCATGCATGTTCAAAAGATGTACATATGACCGGCCCAATGAACCCTGCCCTCCTCCCTTCCTCCCCCCACCCCAATACATACCCACCCCCCTAACCGCTTAATCAAACATGAACCGTAATTTTGGGAGTCTTAAACTTTTCTTTTGTGTCCGGAGCTTGGTAATGAGTGTGGACGTCGACAATCATCTATGGCTGTGATTCGACCGCCTACCCCTGGGCCGTGGGCGCCCGGTTCGTCTTTGGTTCCTCCCAGTCCCGTCCAACCGGGCCCCGCCCGGGCCCCTACCGGGCCTCAGTGAACGTCCCATACCCAGGTCTGCTGCACCCCATACCAGTTCTCTTGGAAAGCGCCAGAGTCATTGTTCGTCATTGCCATTAGCTTGTCCATTAAGAACATATTTTTCAACTTTTTTAGCCATTCCTCCTTTGAGGGGGTCTCCGGGCTCTTCCATTTCTGCACCAGGGCCACCCTTCCCGCCGTCAGCATTGTTTCCCACATTCTGGGGTACCTGTAGATATCCGTGGCCTCCGGGGGGGGGGGGACCCAACAACACCGTCAGAGGGTTCTGGGGGAGCAATTCCTCAGTGACTTCAGCAATCCAACCCCTGACCTTTTCCCAATACGCCTGTACTTTTGGGCAGTGCCACCACATGTGGCCCCTCGATCCTGTCTGGCCACACCCCCTTGGACACATGGGGAACACTCCCGCGAACATTTTTGATAACTTCACGGGGTCTCTGTGCCACCCCTGCAAGATCTTGAAGTTGTGTTCCATGTCTGCAGTGAATAAATTCCCATGGAATGCTATTTTGAATATCCGTGACCAGGCGTCCTCAGAGATCACCTCTCCTGCCAGGTTATTCCAAAATGTGTGGACACCCTGTCTCTCCACTAAATTAGCAGTGTTCAGGATCTTGTACATCCCTGACACCATTCCCTTCCTAGAGGTCGCTGTGTCAAGTAGTTTCTCAAAAGGGGTTAGCTGTCTCTTCAGGTTCTGACCCCATGATTGGTCGCAAAGAATGCCCTTCAGGCGGAGGTTTTCGAATATGGAGAGGGACCCCTGCCCAATAGCGTCCCTCAGATCCTCGTATGGTAGGAATTCCCCCTCCCGGAACAACTGCCCCACCCATTCCAGTCCTGAGTCGGACCAGGCCTGTGCCTTGCGGAACCCCTTACTACCCAGTTTGAGGGGGTGTCCCCAGAGTGAGGACATCGGAGATGGCCACGACGTTAGGTGCGCTGTCTGGGGGCCCTCCTTCCAGATTGCCCAAAGAACTCCCAGGGTGGGGTGGGTTTTAAGTCTGTTCGGGATGATCCTGCTTGGGGCCCAGAGGAGGTCTCGAACTTTAAAAGGGCAGGCATCCATATCCTCCAAGTAGGACCAGTAGGTGCCCATCCCTTCCCTCATGTGCTCCAGGAGGACGCGCAGTTGGGCGGCGCGGAAATAAAGTTGGAAGTCTGGTAAGCTAAACCCTCCCTCTTCTCTCGGTAGAGTCAGGACCGCCTTCGCGGTTCTCGGGGTCCTGCCCTGCCAAATAAACTCACGGACCGCATTCTGTAGAGTCCTAAAGGTTTGGTCTGGGACGCTGGTTGGGAGAGAGGTGAAGAGATACAGCAGACGCGGCAGCACATTCATCTTTACTGCCGTCATGCGGCCGTACCAGGACAGAATCATTGAGCCCCACCTCCTGAGGTCCGCGGTAATTCCTGCTAAGACGGGGTCATAGTTGGTCGGGGCGAGTTTTGATAGATCCCTGGTGAGGAGGACGCCCAGGTATCAGATAGAGACCTTTCCCACTGCTATCCCATTAAGTATGCCCACGGAGTCTAAGCCCGGGTCCCGTGTTCTCAGGGGGAGCAGAACTGATTTAGACGCGTTAATCTTCAGCCCGGAGAAGCGCCCGAATGTGCCCACCAGAGACAGGAGGGGGGGCGGGAGGAGCTGGGGTCCACCAGGTAAGCCAAGATGTCATCTGCGAACAGGGAAAGCTTAAATTCCACTTCACCCCTCTTAACCCCTTTGATATCCGGGTGTGATCTAACTGCTATGGCCAGGGGCTCCATTGTAAGGACATATATCAGGGGGGACAGCGGGCATCCCTGTCTTGTGCCCCGTGAAAGGGGTAAGGGATCCGACAATCTGCCATTCACTTGTACCCTTGCCATCGGAGCTCTATATAGTGCAGTCACCCATCCCCTGATATGTTCACCAAAACCCATTTTCTGGAGGAGGAGTTCCATATATCTCCACCGACCCTATCGAATGCCTTTTCCGAGTCCAGGGAGAGGACACTTGCGTCGAGGTCCGACTCCTGGGCGTGGTGGAACAAGTCTGTGGTTTTACGGATGTTGTCTGAGCCCTGTCTTCCCCTTATAAAGCCTACCTGGTCCCCGTGGATCAGTTTCGGTAGTATCTCCTCCATCCGCCTCCCGATTACCTTGGCTAGGATCTTAACATCAATGTTCAACAGGGATATTGGGCGGTATGAGGAGCACTCCGTGGGGTCCTTTCCTTCCTTGGGCAACACAACAATTATGACCTCCATCACGGAGTCCGAGAGGGCCCCCCCCTCTCTAGTACTGCGTTGAAGACCTTCACTAAGTGCGATGCTAGGGTCGAGCGAAACCTAGACTGTGAAGCCATCCTCGCCCGGGGAAGTGCCCACCTTCATCCCGCTGATTACGTGTTCCACCTCATCCTCGGTCACCAGGCCCTCCAACCCCTCTGCCATCTCCCCAGTCAGGGCCGGTATTTGTATTGAGTTCAGGAACCCTTCTATCTCCGCGTCACCCCCGTTATATTCTGATGAGTATAGTTTTTCATAGTATTGGCGGAAGGCCTCTCCTATGTGGGGAGTGTCGTGGCCTATTGACCCCTCTTCGTTCTTCACTGCTTTCACCATTCTGCTTCTCTGTGCCTCCCTCAGTTTCCAGGCCAGGATCCTATCCGCCCTATCCCCCTTTTCGTAGTACTTTTGCTAAACCAGTTGGAGACTCCGTTCCGTTTTGTGCAGGAGGAGATCTTTTAGCTGGAGTCTATAGTCGGCGAGAGTGGTGAGCTGGTCTCGATCCAAGGGAACTGGTGGGGGACCCCCCGGCTGGAGTTGAGCTATTTTCTCTCTCAGGGATTTCTCCTGGGCATCCCTTACTCTTTTATTTTGGGCACCCATTTTGATAAGGAGTCCCCTTAGGGTTGCCTTGAAGGCGTCCCATAGGGTGTGCAGACCTACCTCCCCATTGTCATTAAACTCGAAGAATTCCGTTATGGCATCAAGCACCTCCTGAGCGTGGGCCTCACCCTTCAACAAAGAGTCGTTGCATTTCCATCGTCCCCTGCGGCCGCTTAGCCAGCCCCTTGCAATGGTGGTTCGGACCATGTCGTGGTCTGACCAGGGGTTGGGGTCGACCTTGTGGCCAGTGACGAATGGGTGCAGGGTCTCGTCCACTAAGATGTAATATATTCTGGAAAAAGATGAGTGGATGGCTGAATAATATGTGGAAGAGGGGGCTCCCGTCCTGGGAGTCAGGACCGTGTCCACCAGACCTAGTATGAGTTAACCCTTTGGAAGGTCCGAGCCATGGTCTCATCCGTTGCCCTGGATAACTGAGGGCCAACGCGTTTCCTGTCCTGGGTTGGGTTTAAGACCATGTTGAAATCTCCCCCCACCACCAACACACCCCGGACAAAAAGCTTGAATTTCTCCCCCACCTCCTCCCAGAATTGGGGTTGACCTTCATTTGGGCTGTATACTACCGCTAGGGTGAGTAGGGCACCCTCCAGGGACCCTCGTACCAACAAGTAGCGGCCCTCAGGGTCTTTCAGTATGTCCTCTTTTTCGAAACCAACATTCCTCATCAGGAGGATGGCTACCCCTCTTTTTTTGCCATTGTGGGATGCGCAAAAAACCTCCCCTATTCCTCCCTCCGCATCTTGGGCTCCTTCCCCCGTGCCCAGTGAGTTTCTTGTAAGAAGAGAAGGTCAAGGTTAGCCCTCCTAAATTCCCTACAGACCAGGGACCTCTTTGTGGGGGTGTTTAGGCCCCGTACGTTGAGGGAAACCACTCCCAGGGCCGGCGGACTCTCAGCCATTATCTAGGATCGCTTCTCTCCCTGTTGACATACTCTCACCACCCTTTCCTGCGCGCTCCCTTGGTTTTAATTTGTGCTCCCCCATTCCTCCCTCCCCGCCCCCCTGGGTGGGCCTGAAACTTTTCCCCAACTGCCCCCCAATCCCTGTCCAAAACTGAACAACCCCAACTGTCGTGTGTCCCCACTCCCCGGCGTCCAGCCAATTAGTTCTGCCATCGCTGCCTTTGGCCGAACCACTAGCCTGCTCACCTCGGCCAGGCCATCTGTGTAAAGCTCACCGCCTTAGGCCTCCTCTACCCCCTTATCGCAGCGTCCCCTCCCTGGCCCCCTTATACTTGCTATTCGTGGGGATGCTGTGAGTAGTTGAACTTCCAAGACACCATTACACCATTTTGGAGCCTGACGGGTTGCCCCTGTCCTCAGTCTTCTGCTCTCCATCTTTCGCTGGCGATGGTGTATTCATTTTTCTGAATTTCCTTGCACCCATTTTCCTGTCTCCCGATGGGCCAGAGCCACTTGGTCTGCCCATTTCCAGGGCCCGATGGGCCCCTCCGGGGGTTCAAGTCTGCTACGTAGTCTTGGATGGCTCCCCTTATGTCATCTTCCGTAATCAGAGTTGACCATTGACCCATATATTCGAAGGTCAGGGAGAAGGGGTAGCCCCATCTGTATCGCACCCCTTTCTCCTTAAGCAGTTGCGTTAGGGGGCGGCACATTCTGTGTTTGGCCAATGTGTAGGCTGAAAGATCCTGGTATGTTGAGATCTGAGCGTTATTGTAAGTGATCTCCCAGGCTTTTCTGGCCTCCTCCAGCACTTCTGTCTTTTCCGAGTAATAGTGGAACCGGACCAAGATCGACCGGGGGCCCCCCGCTCTGCCCCCCGCCATGTGCACCCTATCAAATGTGAGTTCTGTCGTCATCTCTTCCGCAAACAGGAGGGTGATGATGTCTCTCACCGTGCGGGTGATGTCTCTCTCCGTTTCTCCTTCCGATTCCGGGACCCCAAAGATCCTGAGTTTGTTCCTCCGTTCCCTATTTTCAAAGTCGTCCATCTGCCTGGCCCGCTCCTTGTCCCTCTTCTCCAGGGCCGCTAGCCTCATGCCTATTTGTATTTCTTGGGACGCAGATGAGGATTGGTTGGTCTCCACCTGTAGTAGTCCGTCCTCAACCTTATCCACCCTCTGGTCAATTTTTTTGAATTTCTGCGCGATGTCAGAGCACATGTCCCTGATCTCCTGCAGGATCGAGGCGAAACCCTTTTCCATTGCTGCTCTGGAGGGTGCCGGGGCCTCCGGCTGGGCCATTTCGCTCCTGAGGGTCATACCTTTGATGCTACTCAAGGCCTCCTGAAAGCGAAATTCCTGCAATGTTTTCCGCCAGTTCATCTGGTCACCCCTAATCCCCCACTGTCAAGGCCACTGTGGCCCCTCACGAGGCAGCCAGTGATCTTCCTCCTGGGGAGCCCAGGGGAGGGCCAGCGAGAAAGAGGGGGGATGGGGGGGACCGGGGCCGGGTCTCTCCCCACCTGCCCCTAGTGTCACTCTGCTGCTGCAGGGGTGTCGGTGTTGGGCGGGCACATGCCCCGCCATCGCCGGGCGGGGGCCTCACACCCTGTCCAGTTTCGCCGTGGCAGTCGGGGGTTCTTGACAGAGCAGGCAACTGAATCCATCTGGCCAGGCCCAGAGGGTGTCTGCGGGCGGGCACACGCCCCACCAATGCCGGGTGGGGGCCTCGCACCCGGACACCCCCCAGGGTTGTCAGGGGGGTGTCGGGGCCTCCTCAGTGTCTCCCGTGTGGGAGGGAATGGTCCAGTATGGCCGAGGTCGCTGGCCTCCCCAGCTCTCCCCTTGGTCAAAGGGCCTGGCTACTCCGCCTCGCCGTCCACACCTAGTGCCTGCAGATCCCTCCACGACCGAGGTCGGCATGTTCGCGCTCCCTCCACTCGCTCTTCTGATGGGAGCGGCACCTCTGATTGTGCGCCGGGGTGCTGGGGTTACTGTGGTACGGGAGGTTCTCGCCCTCCTGGCCCGCCTTGACTTTTTCAGGCTGTCCTGATGGCCTCGCGGTAGTGTGTTCCAGCCCGGGCGGGGGGAGGGAGGCTGCTCCTCCCGTGGGTGCAGGCGGCCGACCGAGGAGTGGGGGCGGCACGTCCCGTGCCTTCTCGTGGCCTCAGTGAAACGCCTCTGTTCCTCTGGAGCCGCGGCCACCTAGGCCTCGTCTCCCTTCTCCTCTCATGTGTGTCGGGGGCCCATTCTCATGTTCCACAGGGTTCCCGGGGGTCGCTCTTTCGAGCCTAGGGTGCCCGGGAGGGTCACAATGCTGAGTCGCCACATTGAGTTCGCCTGGGGTGCTTGGGGGGCTCAATCCTCCGATACGGCCAGGCCTCGGTGGGAGCTGTGTACACAGGCAGCCATTGCCTGTGCACCCCCTGGTGGCCTCCCCAATCATACTTTTCACGGTCCTATTAAACCTTTCCACCAGATCATTGGTCTGGGGGTGGTATGCGGAAGAGAACTTATAGGTGACCCCACATTCCTTCCACATAGCCTGCATATACTTTGACATAAAGTTGCTGCCTCTGTCAGACACAACTTCTATAGGGAAGCCAACCCTAGTAAAGATGCCAAGTAAAGCTTTTGCAACTGACTTGGCAGTCACACTTTTTAATGGGATGGCCTCAGGATACCTGGTGGCATGGTCGACCAGCACCAGGATAAACCTATTGCCTGAGGATGTTTGGGGCTCAAGGGGACCTACAATGTCGATCCCTACCCTCTCAAATGTTACTCCCACAACTGTGAGTGGTACCAACGGAGCTTGGATTGTTGAGCCACTCTTACCAGATAAATGGCAGGAGGCACAACTCCTGCAGTGACTTTCTACTTGCACCCCCATCTTGGGCCAGTAGAAGTGCATGGATAACCTTTGCTTGGTCCTCTTAATAGCAAGGTGACCAGCAAGGGGCACTTCATGCACCAGCTGCAGGAGGAAGGGTCTTACAGCAAGGGGAACCACCAAGCTCCTATGGTCTCCTTCTGTAGACTCTGTAGGCTCACTATACAGGAGCCCATCTTCCCAATAAATCCAATGTTTCCCAGGAGGTTCACCCTCAAGCTGGGAGCAGGCCTGTCTCCTTAGGCCTTCGAGAGATGGGCACTCACGTTGGCCTTTACTAAATTCTTCTCTGTCAGGACCACCTTCTACTAACAAATCTTTTAGTTCAGGATGGTCATTGGGGTCGAAGACTTCAGGCATCACCACCTCCTCGTCAGGTCCTGGTGATTGACCAACTACCTCCACCTCAGTGGTAGGTGAATTAGGGGGAATATTTTCTTTCCCTCTTCTTGATTTTCTGACTCCTTTAGCCCTGGGTTTCCCCTTTGGCTGGGGTAGGGCATTGGTCTTGGCCAGCACGGCCCTTCTTTGAGACCTTGTGCAGGGTCTGTCAGCAGTGTCTCCCACAAGCCCTTAAGCTCTGAGATCATTGCCCAACAAGACCTTTCCTGGGACACTCCTCTGAATGCTCACTGGAATCCTGACTTATGTACCATTGATAGCAAGATTTACAGGTATTACTAGGAACATGAGAGGTATGCCATCAGCCAACTTAGTGGGCATCAGAGTAGCTCTGGCAACTTCCTCTGGGTCTACCAAAGTAGAATCCACTACAGTTCGACTGCACCCACTATCCCTAAGAGCTGGAGTATCTACTCCATTGATCAGCACACTGTCTTTAAAGTAGTCCTTGGTGTTATCTGGAATCCTAGCATAAGCCTCTGAGACTTTAGGCTCCCAGGAACCCAGGGAAACTAAAACTACCTCAGCTTCTATCCCACTGGGGAACGAGTCTGAGGAGAAGGATGCTCCGGTAATCTCTTCTTCCTCATAGGAGGAGAAGGCCAGATTAGCAGAGTGGACCCCCAAGGTTTTGACCTTACATCTGGGATCCCCTTTCACGTGGTCGGTTTCTCCACAAGCAAAACAAGACCCATTGGGTCTGTTTACATAGGGAGGCTTACTATAACCAGAGTTCTGTTTTGGAGGTGGACCTCCACCACCCTGTGAGTTCTCTTGTGTCTTACCCTTATTTTTCTTTTTGTGGCCCTTTTGGAAGGAAGATTTATCAGTTTCCCCACCCTCCTTATCTTTGGACTTTTTCCCTTCCTCCTGCTTACCAGGATGAGTCTTGTCCTTATGGGACACTCGATGTGACACCCACAAATCTGCTGCAATGGCAAGCTTCTTAGGATCTATCTCATTTGAATCTGCCAAATGCTGCTTAAGCTCAGGGGAAGAAGAGGCAAAAATATGTTCCAGCATGACAAGACTTATCATACCTTCAAAGGTAGAAACCTTATAACCTTCAACCCAGCCAGCCAAGTTTTTTAAGGATTCAGTTACATAAGATACCCAAGTACCACCTTCTTTCTTCTTGTACTCTCTGAATCCTTTTAAGTATTGGGCAGGAGTCTTTCCAAACTTTAAGATAAGAGTCTGCTTCAACATTGCAAAATCTGCTCTCTCAGCTTTTGCCATTTCCATAATGGCACTGCAGCCAGAATGGGGCAGTCTGCTAAGTAACCAGGCAATTTTATTAGCATTGTCAACTTGTTGAACTTCACATGCATACTCAAATATATTCAGCCAGTCCATAATGTCATTCTTTTCCTCATACACACTGAGCAGATCTTTTGGAAACCTTGGATGAGAAGAGGCCCCAGACCCATGTCCAGGACCCTTGGATCCATTGGCAACTTGAAGCTTGGCCAGTTCCAACTGGTGATCCCTGTCTTTTTGTTTTTCTGACTGCTCTATTTTTAGTTTGGCCATATTGAATTCAAGCGCCTTCTGCCTAAACAGCAGCTCTTGCTTCTTGAATTCAAGTATGGCCTCCCCATCAGCACTGGCAGAGGAAACATTCGACATTACATCCTCCATGTCCTCATGATCGCTGTGGATCAGTGCAGCGGTAGAACCATCAGTTCTACCAGTGAGATCAGACCCACCTCCTTCTGCACTGTCCTCAGAAGCTATAGCTCTAAGCTGAGCTTCTTGCCAGTCCATGATTCTCTGGATCATTTCTACTTTTGTGCCTTGAGAGGAAACACCTCTCTCAGCACACATCTTTCTTAATGTGTCAGATTTAGAAGCATTTAAAGTTAACAAGGTACTTGTTTCCATACTGTTAGATAGGACTATGGCCTTTTAAAAGTTATACTACAACAATTCACTATGTGTCCTGGTAGGAATAACTCGAAATGCCTTCCCTCGTGTGCAACACTGGATACCTTCAGTCCTATCCTACCGCTGTACACCAATTTGTTAAGCAGGATTTCTGAACTCTGACCAAGAGGGGCAGAGGTTCAGAAGGCCAACCTAGTTTCTTGGAACAGGGTAACCTCTGGACAAGCCAGACCAATCAGGCTAGCTATGGCAGGTGGTCAAGACTAAGTCTCAAGAGGGGTGAGGGTGATTGAAAGACCTCAATGAGCACACACAGCAAGGACACTTACACATTACTCCAGACAGGTGTTATTTTTTTTTCATAACAACATTTTATTGATTTTTGCAAAATAGTATATTCAGTACAACAATGCAATAATGATCAGATATAAGATCAATTGAAGTCTTTAGATGCTTTTATAGGCTGGGGGTGAGAGAGATGGCGGGATCCTGGCTGTAGCAGTTGGGTCATCTTGGTCCCGGATGGTTGTCTGACTTGATTCCGGCATGTTTGGGGTCATTCAGGGCCCAGTCAGACAGGTGTTATATTAAAAATATAGACACATTTATTACAAGGCCTTTGTAACATAGCCCATAGCAAAGAATCACAGTAACACTAGATTAAACCAATACATCACAATCCATACAATATATATACAAGACCAATTGGTTCTAAGGGGTTAAAAGCACGAAATATGTAGACCACCTAGTTGGGGAGGAAAACAGGCAGTGCAAGTAATCTTTAGACCAAGTTCAACATCTAGAATACACCTAACTAAGAGGCAGTCCAAACCCTACGAAGAGAGGAGCCTTATGCTCAATAGTACATGCACGCGCTTGTGCCAATGGACAAAAGAGGGTCTCTTGCAGCTCTGGAAGGTGGACAAGGCGATAAAGAACAAGTTCCCACTATTCAAGCAGGACCTCCACTTGAGGGTAGAGGCAGTTTGAGAGTGCGGGATGGAGTCGCTATTTCGCAATAGCGGTGGAAAGGAAGGGGCCCTGAGGGGCCACTTTGTGCGTAAAAATGGGTTCCTGCGCTAGGGGCCACCGGTTGGGGTAAGGAATACTCACCTGTCCCCGACGCAGGCAGACCCAAACTTCGCCAGTACAGTCCACTTCACTGGCAGGTTCGAATGCGACAATCAGGTCGTCTCGACACCATGTAGTTTCCGAGATACAGTGAGGATTCCCAAACGGGACAGTGGCGATTTCTCTGCTCCGGGTGGAGGAATCAGCCCAATTCCACTGCAGCAGGCTTCAGGGTCAAGGAGGTCACAAATGCAGCGAACTTGCACGGGTCGTTGCCACAGCAGGGCAACACGGTAACCGCGTTTGCTCCGGTCCGGGCGCACTCATCTCACTTCAGACCTGGGAATGCCAAGTGTATGAAATTCGGTGCGAGGGTGCCGTGGACACAGAGCAAGCAGTTGTTAAGAAAGATTTCATATTTGAATGTAATTTTCCCTCCATGTGGCAACCCCCAAACATTTTGCTGCTGTTTTACACCCTGATCTAACCTTTGCCAGAGAAGCGCAGCCCTCTGCCGCACTCCTCTGGGCTTTCGCTCAATTCTTATGGGGAAACTGACATGCCCTTAAGACAGTCAGTACTGGGAGACTTTGTTTCCCTTAGTCCTTTCCTCATCTTGCAGCTTTTGTGCAACATGTAACAAGAGTGCAATGTAACTTACTTTACCGCACCCATGGGTCTCTAGTCATTCCAAAGGCACTAGAAACTCTTGATGGACTTATTATGAACTGTGCAGGTATGTCACGGACAGGACTGGTGGCAGCTATCATTTATCTTATGTTTTGAACCCTTTTTTTGCCATGTTATCCGCGCTTACCACGTTTGGCACGAATAGGTGGTCTGGCTCCAAAATGGCCATGCCACGAGGTTCTTTGTCCTGTCCTTTGGCCATTGTCCCCCTTCCCCACCCCCCGGTCGAGCCGACCCGGGTCAGTCCTTATTTGGTCATACACTTTCCCGCGAAACCTAAAGGTTTTGCGGGCTTCTGCATGCCTTGTGTGTGTGCCTCCAGGATGTGGGCTGGGATGTCTGTTCCCAATACACATCCTGGGTGCCAGAGAGTCTGGAGTGTCCTGAATGCCTGGGACCACCGTGGTCCTTGATTGGTCCACGTATGGTGTTAGTGTTTGTGAGCAGATCTCCCATTGGGTCCTCTCCGTTTTGGCGCGAAGGGAACTTTGGATAAGAGGAGGCCGAAAACACCACTACCAGGTCGATCTCCTGAGTTCACACCGAACAAGGGATAAGGAGCCAAGTATCCTGCATCAAGAAACTGAGTCGAGGAACCGCTGATGACCTGCTGGAAGGTTTGGCACCCTGAGCCCGCTGTCGTCCTGCGAGACCCCTCTGCATCTGATTGTCCTAGAAGGTCTGCGAAGGCGCTTTGACCCATTGGAATAGTGGGACCAACTATTCTCGGCACCTTCATCAAACCCTGCAAGTAAGCCTCTTCGGAAGTGTCCCTGGGCCAACCAGTGGGCTGACCAGCTTACGCGGGACGTTTGCTCTGTCACCGCCCCCGTTTCGGGGAAGCCCTCGAAACTTGGCCTACTGCTAGCTCTGTGTCCACGGCACACTCACACCAAATTTTGTACACTTGGCATTCCCAGGTCTGAAGTGAGACGAGTGCGCCCGGACCAGAGTAAACGCGGTTGCCGTGTTGCCCTGCTATGGTAACAACCCGTGCACGTTTGCTGCATTTGTGACCCCCTCGACCCTGAATCCTGCTACCGCGGAATCTACATGGTGTCGAGACGTCCTGATTGTCGCATCCGAACCTGCCAGCAACGTGAACTGAACTGGCGAAGTCTGGGTCTGCCTGCGTCGGGGACCGGTGAGTAGTCCATACCCCAACCGGTGGCCCCTAGCGCAGGTACCCATTTCTTTCCTACAGCTGTTGCGAAATAGCAGATCCATCCCGCACTCTCCCCCTGCCTCTGCCCGCAAGTGGAGGTCTTGCTTCAGTAGTGGGGACGTGTTCTTCATCGCCTCATCCACCTTCCTGAACTGTCAAGAGATCCTTGAAGAGACCCTATTTTGTCCATTGGCACAAGCGCGTGCATGTACTATTGAGCATAAGGCTCCTCTCTTCGTAGGTTTTGGACTGCCTCCTAGTTAGGTGTATTTCTGATGTCGAACTGGGTCTAACGATTACTTGCACTGCCTGTTTTCCTCCCCATCTAGGTGGTCTACATATTTCGTGCTCCTAACTCCTTAGACCCCTTGGTCTTGTATATATATTGTATTGATTGTGATGTGTTGTTTTACTTTAGTATTATTGTGATTCTTTGCTATGGTCGATGTTACAAAGGCCTTGTAATAAATGTGCTTATATTTTTAATATAACACCTGTCTGGAGTACTTTGTAGGTGTCCTTGCCTTGTGTGCTCATTGAGGTCTTTCAGTCACCCTCACCCCTCTTGAGCCTTAGTCTTGACCGCCGCCATCGCTACCCTGATTGGTCTGGCTTGTCCAGAGGTTACCCTGTTCCAAGAAACTAGGCTGGCCTTCTGAACCTCTGCCCCTCCAGGTCAGAGTTCTGAAATCCATCTTAACAGCAGTATACCACGTTTTGAGGGCCTCCTCTAAACAGCCGCGGTAACAGAGCAAACGTCCTGTGTAAGCTGGTCAGCCCACTGGTTGGCCCAGGGACACTTCCGAAGAGGCTTACTTGCAGGGTTTGATGAAGGTGCCGAGAATAGTTGATCCCACTATTCCAATGGGTAGAAGCGTCTTCGCAGACCTTCTAGGACGATCAGATGCAGAGGGGTCCCACAGGACAACAGCGAGTTCAGGGTGCCAAACCTTCCAGCGGATCACCAGCGGTTCCTCGACTCGGCTTCTTGTTGCAGGATACTTGGCTCCTTAGCCTTTGTTCATGTGAACTCAGGAGATCGACATCGTAGAGGTGCTTTCAGCCTCCTCTTATACAAAGTTCCCTTCGTGCCAAAATGGAGAGGATCCAATGAGAGATCTGCTCACAAACACTCACTCCATACGTGGACGGAGGGGGTGGGTGGGTTGGGGCAGGGAAAGAGGGTGGGGGTAGGTGGGTAGGGAGAGGGGGTGGGTTGGTAGTGTTAGGTAGAGGGAGGGGGTGTGTGTGGGTGGGGGTAGGGAGGGGGTGGTGGGTAGGAAGTTAGAGGTGGTAGGTTGAGTGAGGGGGTAGGTGGGGGTGGGGAAAGGAGGGATGGGTGGTGGTACGGGGTTGGGTGGGTGGGGATTAGGGAGAAGGGGGTGGGGGAGTCAGGGAGAGGGAGGGTGGGGGGTTAGGGAGAGGGGGGTGGATGGGTGGTGGTAGGGAGAGGGAGGGGGTTGGGATAGGGAGAGGAAGGGGGTAGGGGGAGGAAGCGGGTAGGAGGGGGTAGGGAGAGGGGGGTGGTTGGGTGTTGGTAGGGAGATGGAGGAGGGGTGGGTGGGAGGGGGGTATGGAGATGGATGAGGGGTGGGGTGTAGGGAGAGGGAGGGTGCATGGGGGGTATGGAGAGGGAGGGTTAGGGAGAGGGTAGGGGGTTGGGGTGTAGGGAGAGGGAGGGGGCATGGGGGCATGGGAGAGGAAGGTGTAGTGAGAGGGAGGGGGTAGGGGGTGTAGGGAGAGGAAGGGGGGTGGGTGTGTGGGGGTAGGGAGAGGGAGGGAGTGCGTGGGTGGGGGTAGGGAGAGAGAGGGACAGGGGTAGGTGGGGGTAGGGGGGTTGTTTAGGGAGAGGAAGGGGGTACGTGGGTGGTGGTTGTGGGAGGGGGTGGGTGTTAGTAGGGAAAGAGGGGGTGGGTGGGTTGGGAGAGGGACAGGGGTGGGTTGTGTGGGGGGTAGGGTGGTGGCTTTTACGAGAGGGGGTAGGGAGAGGAAGAGGGTAGGGAGAGGAAGTGGGGTGAGTGGGTGGGAGTAGGGAGAGAGAGAGGTACAGGGGTGGGCGAGTAGTGAGAGGGAGGGGGTGGGTGTTTGGGGAAAGGGAGCGGGTGGTGGTATGGAGAGGGTGGGGGTGGGTGTGGGTAGAGGGAGGTGGGTGGGAGGTGGGAGAGGGATGGGGTGGGTGTTGGGGGGGGAGGTGGGTGGGGGTAGGGAGAGGGAGGGGTTTGGGTAGGGAGAGTGAGGGGGTAGGGAGATGGAGGTGGGGTGGGTGGGTGTTGGGTAGGGAGACAGAGGTGGTAGGGAGTGGGAGGGGGTAGGGAGAGGGGGGTGAGTAGGGAGGGGTAGGGGCTGGGGTTGGGAGTAGGGTGAGGGAGGGGGTAGGGATATGGAGGAGGGGTGGATGGGTGGTAGGGAGAGGGAGGGGGTAGGGAGAGGGAGGGGGGTGTGGGTGTAGGGAGAGGGGTGTGGGGGTTGGGAGAGGGGTGTGGGGGGTTGGGAAAGGGAGGGGGTAGGGAGGGGCAGGGAGAGGGAGGGGTTAGAGAGAGGGAGGGGAGAGGGTGGGGGTGGGTGCAGGTCAGGAGTGGGAGGGGGGTAGGTGGGTGACAGTAGGGAGAGGGAGGGGTGGGTGGGGGTATGGAGTTGGAGGGAGGTGGGTTTGTGGGTAGGGAGAGGGATGGGGGTGGGTGTTGGGGAGGGAGAGGATGGGGTGGTGGGTGTCGGTAGTTTGAGTGGAGGGGTGGTTGTAGGTTGGGGTAGGGAGATGGAAGGGGCATGGGGATTGGGAGAGGGAGGGGGTAGGGAGAGGGTAGGGAGAGGGTGGAGGGAGGGTGCAGGTCAGGAGTGGGAGGGGGTAGGTGGGTGACAGTAGGGAGAGGGAGGGGTGGGTGGGGGTATGGAGTCGGAGGGAGGTGGGTTTGTGGGTAGGGAGAGGGATGGGGGTGGGTGTTGGGGAGGGAGAGGAGGGGGTGGTGGGTGTCGGTAGTTTGAGTGGAGGGGGTGGTTGTAGGTTGGGGTAGGGAGATGGAGGAGGGCGGGGTGGGGGTAGGGAGAGGGAGGGTGTAGGGAGAGGGAGAGGGTAGGGAGAGGGGACTGTGGGGGTAGGGAAAGGGAGGGGGTAGGGATGGGCAGGGAGAGGGAGGGGTTAAAGAGAGAGAGTGGGTGGGTGGGTGGGAGTAGGGAGATAGAGGGAGGTAGGTGGGTGGGGGGGGTAGGGTGAGGGCGGGGGGAAGGGGAGGTGGGGTTTTATTGAGAGGGAGGGGGGTTGGGATAGGGAGAGGAAGGGGGGTAGGGAGAGGAATGGGTTTGGTGGGGGTAGGGAGATGGGGGTGGGTGGGTGGTGGTAGGGAGATGGAGATGGGGTGGGAGGGGGTAGGGAGATGGAGGAAGGGTGGGTTGGTGGGGGAGTAGGGAGAGGGAACGGGATAGGCAATGGGAGGGGGTGGGTGGTTGGGGGCAGGGATATGGGGGTAGGGAGAGGAAGGGGTAAGGAGAGGTAGGGGGGTGGGTGGGTGGGGTAGGGAGAGGAAGTGAGGTGGGTGGGTGGGTGGGGGAGGGAGAGGGCGGGGAGTGGGTGGGTGGTCGTAGGGAGAGAGAGGGACAGAGGTGGGTGGGGGTAGGGGGAGGGTAAGGAGAGGGAGGGGATGGGTGTTTGGGGAGACGGAGGGGGTCATGGGGAACGGGAAAGGGAGGGTGGGGATAGGTGGGTAGGGAGAGGAGGGGGTGTGTGGGGATAGGGAGAGGAAGAGGGGTGGGTAGGTAGGGAGAGGGAGGGGAGTGGGTGGGGGTAGGGAGAGAGAGGGACAGGGGTGGGTGGGGGTAGGAAAGGTGGGTAGTGAGAGGGAGGGGGGAGGATGGGTGGGGGTAGGGAGAGGGAGGGGGTGGGTAGTGGTAGGTAGAGGGGGGTGGGTAGGGAGTGGGTGGTGGTAGGGGGTAGGTGGAGGGATGGGGTGGGTGTTGGGGGGAGGGAGGGGATTCGTGTGGTGGTAGGGAGAGGGGGGTGGGTGGATGTTGGTATGGAGATGGAGGAGGGGCGAGTGAGGGGGTAGGGAGATGGAGGAGGGGTTTTAGGGAGATGGGGGAGGGATGGGTGGTTGAGGATTAGGGAGAGGGAGTGGGTATGGGTAGGGAGAGGGAGAGGGAGGGGGGTGGATGAATGGGGGTAGGGAGAGGGAGGGGGTCGATGGGGGTAGGGGAGATGAGGGTGGGTTTGGGTGGGTGGTGGTAGGGGGTAGGTGGAGGGATGGGGTGGGTGTTGGGGGAGGGAGGGGAGGCGTGTGGTGGTAGGGAGATGGGGGTGGGTGGATGTTGGTATGGAGATGGAGGAGGGGCGAGTGAGGGGGTAGGGAGATGGAGGAGGGGTTTTAGGGAGATGGGGGAGGGATGGGTGGTTGAGGATTAGGGAGAGGGAGTGGGGTAGGCAATGGGAGGGGGTGGGTGGGTTGGGGGTAGGGATAGGGGGGTGGGTGGGGTGGGGAGAGAGAGGGACAGGGAGAGGGATGGGTGGTGGTAGGGGGTGGGGTGGAGTTAGGGGGGTGGGGTGGGTGGGTGGGGTGGGGGTGGGTAGGGAGAGGGGGTGGGGATTAAGGAGAAGTGGGGTCGGAGAGGGAGGGGGTAGGGAGAGGCAGGGGGTGGGTGGTGGTAGGGAGAGGGAGGGGAGTTGGTGGGTGGGGGTAGGGAGAGAGGGGGACAGGGAGAGGGATAGGTGGTGGTAGGGGGTTGGATGGGGTTAGGTGAGGTGGGTGGGGCTTAGGGAGAGGGGGGGTGGGCATTTGGGCGGTTGGGGAGGGGGGTCATTAGGGAGAGGGGGTGGGTGGGGATTAGGGAGAAAGGGGTGGGAGAGGGAGGGGGTAGGGAGAGGGAGGGGGAGGGTGTGTGGGGGTAGGGAGAGGGAGGGGAGTGTGTGGGTGGGTGTAGGGAGAGAGCGGAACAGGGGTGGGTGGGGGTAAAGGGGTTGGAATAAGGGAGAGGGAGGGTGTGGGTGTCGGGTGTGGGTGTCGGGGGAGGGGGTGGGTCAGTTGAGGGAGGGAAAGAGAGTGAGGGAGGGAAAGGGAGTGAGGGGGTGGGTGGGGGTAGTGGTAGGTAGAGGGAGGGGGGGTGTGTGGGTGGGGGCAGGGAGAATATGGGGGTGGATGGGTGTGGGTAGGGAGAGGGAGTGGGTGGATGGGTGTGGGTAGGGAGAGGGAGGGGATGGATGGGTGTGGGTAGGGAGAGGTAGGGGGTAGGTGTTGGGAGAGGGGCGGCATGTGGGTGGGGGTACAATAAGGGAGGGGGGTTGGGTAGGGAGATGGGTGGGGGTAGGGAGAGGGAGGGGTGGGTAGGGAGAGGGGTGGGGGTAGGGAGAGTGAGGGGGTGGTTAGGTAGGGAGAGGGAGGGGGTGGCTAGGTAAGGGTAGGTAGAGGGAGGGGTGGGAGGGGGGATGGGTGGGTGGGGCTAGGGAGAGGGAGGGGGTAGGGAGAGAGATGGGGTCAGGGTGTAGGGAGAGGGTGTGGGGGTAGGGAGAGGGGGTGGGGGTAGGGAGAGGGGGTGGGTGGGTAGGTAGGGGTAGGGAGGGGGTGGATCGGTAGGGGTAGGAAGGGGTTGGGTGGGTGGGGTAGGGGAATGGGTGGCTGCGGATAGGGAGAGAGAGAGGGGTCAGGGTGTATGGAGAGGGAGAGGGTGTGGGGGGTAGGGAGTGGGAGGGGGTAGGGAGGGGGTAGGGAGAGGGTAGGGAGAGGGAGGGGGTGTGTGGGTGGGGGTAGAGAGATGGAGGGAGGTGGGTAGGTGTAGGGAGAGGGAGAGGGTGTGGGGGTTCAGGAAAGGGAGGGGCAGGGAGAGGGAGGGATTAGGGAGAGGGAGGGGGTGGGTGGGGGTAGGGAGTAGGGAGATAGAGGGAGGTGGGGTGGGGTTATAGGGAGAGGGAGGGGGTAGGGAGAGAGGGGGGTCAGGGTGTGGGGGGTAGGGTGGGTGTAGGTAGGGAGAGGAAGGGGGTAGGGAGTTGGAGGATGGGTGGGTGGGTGGGTGGTAGGGAGAGGGAGGCAAGAAGGAGGGTGTGGGTGGGTGGGAGGTGGCTAGGGTGAGGGAAGGGGGTAGGGGGAGGGTTGAGGGAGAGGGAGGGGGCGCGGGGGTAGGGAGAGGCAGGGGTAGGGGGTATAGGGAGATGGAAGGGGCGTGGGGGGTAGGGTGAGGGTCAGGGGTGAGTGGATGGGGGTAAAGAGATGGAGGGACGTGGGTGGGTGTGGGTAGGGAGAGGGGTGGGGGTAGGTGTTGGGGGAGGGAGGGAAAGTGGGTGGGGGTAGGGAGAGGGAGGAGGTGGGTGAGTGGGGGTAGTGAGAGTGGGGGTGGGTGGGGCTGGGTGGGCCTTCAGAGGGGCTGGGGGTGGGGGGCATATAGGGGCAGGGAGAGTGGGGTGGATGGGAGTAGGGAGAGGGGGTGGGTGGGGGTAGGGAGAAGGGGTTGGGTGGGTAGGGAGATGGTAGGGGGTGGTGGTAGGGAGAGGGGGTGGGTCGATGGAGGGAAGGAAAGAGAGTGAGGGGGTGGGTGGGTTGGGAGTGGGAGGGCTAGTGGTAGGTAGTGGTAGGTAGAGGGAGGGGGGTGTCTGGGTGGGGTAGGCAGAGGGTGGGGGTGGGTGATTAGAGGTAGGGAGAGGGTGGGGGTAGGTGGGGGTAGGGAGATGAGGGTGGGTGGTTGTTGGGGGAGGGAGGGCAGGTGGGGGAGGGTACAGAGAGGGAGGGGGGTTGGGTAGGGAGAGGGAGGGGCTGGGTAGGGAGATGGGTGGGGGTAGGGAGAGGGGTGGGGGTGGGTAGAGAGAGGGAGGGGGCGGGTAGGCAGGGGTAGGGAGAGGGAGGGTTTAGGGAGAGAGAGGGGGGTCTGGGTGTAGGGAGGGGGGTGTGGGGGGTAGGGAGAGAAGGGGGTAGGGGTTGTAGGGAGATGGAAGGGGCGTGGGGCTAGGGAGAGGGAGGGGGTCGGGAGAGGGAGGGTTTGTGTGGGTGGGGGTAGAGAGATGGAGTGGGGTGGGTGGGTGTGGGTAGGGAGAGGGTTGGGGTGGGTTTTGGAGGAGGGAGAGGAGGTGGGTGGGGTAGGGAGAGGGAGGGGCCTGGGGTAGGAAGGGGGTGAGTGGGTTGAGGTAGGGAGAGGGAGGGTGGGTGGGGTAGGGGGAGAGGGAGGGGGTGAGGAGAGGGAGGGGGTGGGTAGGTAGGGGTAGGGAGAGATTGGGGATGGGTGGGTGGGTGAGTGTAGGGAGGGGTAGGGAGAGGGAGGGGGTAGGGAGATGGAGTAGGGATGGGTGTGGGGTAGGGAGATGGAAGAGGGGGTGGGTGGGGGGTAGGGAGACGGAGGGGGGTAGGGAGAGGGAGGTGGTAGGGAGAGAGAGGAGGAGGTAGGGAGAGAGAGAGGAGGGGGTAGGGAGAGAGAGAGGGGGGTGTGGGTGTAGGAAGAGAGGGGGTGTGGTGGGGTAGGGAAAGGGAGGGTTAAGAGAGAGGGAGGGGGGTGGGTGGGGGTAGGGAGTTAGAGGGAGGTGGGTGGGGGTAGGGAGAGGGTGGGGGTACGGAGAGAGAGAGGGTCGGGGATGTTCAGAGAGGGAGGGGGTGTGGGTGGTAGGGAGAGCGAGAGGGATGGGGTGGGTGTTGGGGGAGGGAGGGGAGGTGGGTGGGGTTAGAGGGAGGGGAGGGGAGGGGGCCGGGGGGTAGCGAGGGGGTGAGTGGGTGGGGGTAGGGAGATGGAGGGTGTGTGGGGGGTAGGGAGAAGGAGGGGGTGGGGTTAGGGAGAGTGAGGGGGGTGGGTAGGTAGGGGTAGGGAGAGAGAGGGGATGGGAGGGGGATGTGTGGGGGTGGGCGAGTGTAGGGAGAGGGAGGGGTGGGGATAGGGAGATGGAGGAGGGATGGGTGGAGGGGAAGGAGAGGGAGGGGTGGGGAGAGAGAGGAGGGGGTAGGGAGAGAGAGGAGGGGGTAGGGAGAGAGAGAGGTATGGATTTAGGAAGAGGGGGTGGGGGGTAGGGAAAGGGAGGGGTAGGGAGGGGTAGGAAGAGGACAGGGTTAGAGAGAAGGAGGGGGTGGGTGGGGTAGGGAGTAGGGAGATAGAGGGAGGTGGGTGGGTAGGGAGAGGGAGGGGGTAGGGAGAGGGAGGGGGTAGGGAGAGGGAGGGGGTAGGGAGAGAAAGGGGGGTCGGGGATGTTCTGAGAGGGAGTGGGTGTGGGGGAGAGGGAAGGGGTTGGTGGTGTAGGGAGATGGAAGGGCGTGGGGGTAGGGAGAAGGAGGGGGTAGGGAGAGGGAGGGGGTGAGTGGGTGGGGGTAGGGAGTGAGAGGGTGGCCGGGGGTGTTCTGAGAAGGAGAGGGTGTGGGGGGTAGGGAGAGGGAGGGGGGTTGGAGGTGTAGGGAGAGGGAGGGGGTAGGGAGAGAGAAGAGGGGGTACGGAGAGAGAGAGGAGGGGTAGGGAGAAAGAGGGGGTGTGGGAGTAGGAAGAGAGGGGGTGGGGGAGTAGGGAAAGGGAGGGGGTGGGGGGCAGGAAGAGGAAGGGTTAGAGAGAGGGCGGAGGGGGTGAGTGGGTGGGGGTAGGGAGAGAGAGGGGGGTCGGGGTGTTCTGAGAGGGAGAGGGTGTGGAGGGTAGGGAGAGGGAGGGGGTTGGGGTGTAGGGAGATGGAAGGGGCGTGGGGTAGGGAGAGGGAAGGGTTGGGGGAGGGAGGCGGGTGAGTGGGTGGGGGTAGGGAGATGGAGGGAGGTATGGAGATGGAGGGAGCTGGGTGGGTGTGGGTAGGGAGAGGGATGGGGTGGGTGTTGGGGTAGGGTGGGCGTAGGTTGAGGGAGGGTGTTGCGTTGGTGTGGGTAGGGAGAGGGATGGGGTGGGTGTTGGGGAGGGTGGGTGGGGGTGGGGGTAGGGAGAGGGAGAAGAGGTGGGTGAGTGGGAGTAGGGAGAGGGAGGGGGGTAGGTGGGTGTGGGTAATGAGAGGGGTAGTGGGTGGAGCTGGGTGGGCCCCCCTCAGAGAAGGTGTGGGTGGGGGTGGGGAGGGGGATGGTGGGGGCAGAGAGAGGGGTGTGGGTGAGAGTAGGGAAGCGGGAGTGGGTGGGTGTAGGGAGAGGATAGTAGGCTGGTGGTAGGGAGAGTGTAAGGAGAAGAGGGATGGGTCGGTGTAGGGAGGGTGGGTGGGGGTAGGGAGACAGGGGATGGGTGGGTGTAGGAAGTGTGGGTGGGTGGGGGTAGGGTGTTGGGTGGGGTTAGGGTTGGTCAGTGGGGGATTAGGGATTAGGGGATTAGGGAGAGGGGGGTGGGTGTTTGTGGGGTTGGGGAGAGGGGAGTGGTTTAGGAGGGGTGGGTGGGTATTAGGGAAAAGGGGGGTTGGGTATTCGGGTCAGGGCGGTTGGGTATTCAGGTCAGGGAGGGGGTGAGGGTGGGGGGTTAAAGAGATGGGGTGGGTGGGGGTAGGGAGCGGGAGGGATGGGTGGGTGTGGTAGGGAGGGGTTGTTGGGCGGGGAGGGGTGGGTGGGTGTAGGTTGTAGGGAGAGGGAGGGGTGGGTGGTGGTAGGGAGAGGGGTGGGTGGGTGGGGAGAGGAAGGGGTGGAGGGCTAGGGGGAGGGAGGGGTGGGTGAGGGTCGAGGGAGGAGTGGGTGAGGGTAGGGAGAGAATGGGGGTGGGTGTTCGGGAGAGTAGGGGAAGGGAGAGGAAGGGGTCGGTTGGGGGGTAAGGAGAGGAGGGGGTCGGTTGGGGGTGTAAGGAGAGGAGGGGGTGGGTGGGGGTGTAAGGAGAGAAGGGGGTGGGTGTGTGGTGGGAGGGAGATGATGGAATGTGGGCCTTTGGGGCTAGGGAGAGGAGGGGGCAGGTGCAAGAGGGTTTGGAGGTAGGGAGAGGGGCAGTGGGTTGGAATAGGAGGGTTGTGGGTAGGGAAAGGAGCAGTGGTGGGTGGGGTAGGGAGAGGGGGTGGCTGGGTGTAGGGGGAGGGGACTGTGGGGGTATGGAGAAGGGGTGGGTTACTGTAGGGCGATGGGGTTGTGGGGGTAGGGAGAGGGGCTGTGGGGGTAGGGACAGGGAGGGTGGGGTAGGGATAGGGGGGTGGGGGTAGGGAGGAAAGGTGAGTTTGGCTAGGCAGAGGGGGGAGGAATTCATGGCTAAAATGAAGGGGTTGGAGAATTGGAAGAGGCAAATTGGTAGTGGGGGCAAGATGTAAAGATTGGAAAGGGGGAGACAAGGAAATGAGGGGATATGCTGCAACAGGTTAGGTAATTAGTAGGAAGGGTGGGAGTGGGATAGGGCAGCAGGATGAGGAGGGTAAGGCGAGGGGAGAATGAGGGGAGGGAGGGTGAAGGTTAAGAGGGTCTAGAGGTGATAGGAGTGTAGAGATTGAAGTGGGATTGGGTTGAGTGGATTCAGGAGGGAAGAGGGAGGGCGGGGAAAAGGGAGAGTTGGAGGGGACACAGATGAGGGGGGAGGAATACAGATTAAAGGAGCAGGACAGAATTAGGGTGGTGATAGGATTGGAGAAATGGGTTGGGAAGGAAAAATTAAAAACTCAGAATGGGAGAGTTTAAAAATGGTTGAAATGTGAGAATTGAAGATTGAATGTTGGATTAGAAAGACAATACTGAAATAGGGTTAGGTTATGGGATTGAGAGGTTTCAGTGGGGAGCAGGATTTCAGGGTAAGGGTCAAAGAGGTTTCAGGTTGGTATTCAGTTTAGTATTCACTTCAGTTTAGTTCCATTTGGTTCATTTTGTTTATATACTTACCCCCCCACCCTTTGCCCTCTTCAGGTCATTGGTCCTGGTCCCCTCAATGCAGCTTGCCCAGCAGTGATCCTTCCTGACCAAGGTCCTGGTCCCCAATGCTGATACTCCCTGGTGATCAGACTTTTATACCAGGAATGTGTCACAATGGCAAAGGTATCACATGTCATTGCTTCAGTGTGGGTGATACCATGTGGCCCCTGATTGAAGGCGGGATAGAGCAAAACTAGAAGAGGCTTTACCACTGGCAAATCTACTGAATATGATCAGGCTATGTGTGATGCTGAATAGAAGACTTGCTTGCTTGTTGTTTCCAGCCCCAATGATGCTCATTTTCCCTCCACTGTAGTTCAGGTCTCTCATGTGCCCCCTGTAATGTCTTCATGTCCTCTACATCTTGTGACATCACAGAGCTATGCCAGTGGCATCATCAGTGTTCTGCTAGCCTGATGTTGCTGAATACACATGGAGACATTGAAATGTATTGTAATTAATGGACACTTCTCAGACATCATTTCAAAGGAATGCCTCTACAGTCACTGTCCCATCTTCTCCCATCACATTGCTCAGGATCTGCCTCCAGGCGCAACTGGGGTAATGAGCTTGATGACGTTTCAAACCATTCTGCCAGTGGGGTTGCTCCCTTTTCTTTAATAATCATGAAATCGTGAGCGTGGGGCGCACTTGACCCCTCCTGCTTCTACATGGAGGCTTGGTGGTCTTCTTGCTTCTAGTTCAGCCTATCCTTGTGTCTGGCAGCACAGATCTTTCTGCTTCTAGTTCAGCCTATCCTTGTGTCTGGTAGCACAGATCTTCCTGTTTCTAGTTCAGCCTATCCTTGTGTCTGGCAGCACAGATCTTCCTGTTTCCAGTTCAGCCTGTCTTTGTGTCAGGCAGCACAGATCTTCCTGTTTCCAGTTCAGCCTATCTTTGTGTCTGGCAGCACAGATCCTCCTGTTTCTAGTTCAGCCTATCCTTGTGTCTGGCAGGACATATCTTCCTGTTTCTAGTTCAGCCTATCCTTGTGTCTGGAAGCACAGATCTTCCTGTTTCTAGTTCAGCCTATCCTTGTGTCTGGCAGCACAGATCCTCCTGTTTCTAGTTCAGCCTATCCTTGTGTCTGGAAGCACAACTCTTCCTGCTTCTAGTTCAGCCTATCCTTGTGTCTGGCAGCACAGATCTTCCTGCTTCTAGTTCAGCCTATCCTTGTGTCTGGAAGCACAAATCTTCCTGTTTCTAGTTCAGCCTATCCTTGTGTCTGGCAGCACAGATCTTCCTGTTTCTAGTTCAGCCTATCCTTGTGTCTGGAAGCACAGATCTTCCTGTTTCTAGTTCAGCCTATCCTTGTGTCTGGCAGGACATATCTTCCTGTTTCTAGTTCAGCCTATCCTTGTGTCTGGAAGCACAGATCTTCCTGCTTCTAGTTCAGCCTATCCTTGTGTCTGGCAGCACAGATCTTCCTGCTTCTAGTTCAGCCTATCCTTGTGTCTGGAAGCACAGATCTTCCTGTTTCTAGTTCAGCCTATCCTTGTGTCTGGCAGCACAGATCTTCCTGTTTCTAGTTCAGCCTATCTTTGTGTCTGGCAGCACAGATCCCCTTTCCCTGGTTGCACTGTTTTACCTCTTTAAGTTAATAATTGTGATCTCGGGACTCTAACCTCAGGGTCATCTGAAGATGAGGGCCCATCTTAAAATCTTTTTATATTTATTTTATTTTTTACACTTTTATTTTTGTTGACAGAGGCAGATAGCATATACACATGCATCGGAGCAGCAAAAACAAATTTGGTACACCTATAGATGAATACAAAGGGCTTATATGCAAGAGTAAGACAACAGTGATCAAGTAGCGACATATCATGGAGTACCAAAATCTCAAACAGTTAACGGAGATGGCTGGGAGGACTCATCCATCGAGGAAGTATTTAAGCTATTAAGGTAGCTGTTGAAAGCAGACCAAATATTATGGGGAAGGGAACGGGTTGGGAGCGTACCCAGGAATTCTTCCTCGCAGTTTCGAGACCACGTGAGCAAATTCAACCATTTCTGGTATGTGGGAGGGGTAGGGCTCTTCCAACTTTGCAGAACACACTTCTTGGCCACCACACAGCTCACGTTCAGGAACTTAACCATGTCCCCAGCCCCCCCTCCCCACACCCCAAACAGAACCCCCATCGGGTCGGGATCGACAACAGAATCAGTGATTGCAGACAATGTCTCTATAATCTTACTCCAGAATGTGACTAGTGCTGGACAGTTCCAAAACATGTGTAGGTGGTCGGCACCCTCCGCGTTGCAGCGAGGGCAGAGCCGTGGATCAGAGTGTGCAAACCTCGAAATTTTACATGCAGTGTAATACAGCCTGTTGAGCAATTTATATTGTATGGTGCGGTAACGGAAGTTCAGGGACACCCTATTAGTATGAGAGCACAACTTTTTCCACATTTGGTCAGTGAGTTCCACCTCTAGCTCAGAGGCCCAGTCGTCCCGGGCCCTGGATGGTTGGGGAGAGGCAGCAGACAGTAAAATGTTATACAATGACGAAACCACCCCTCGGGTGCCACCCCAGATGTAGGCAATTCCGGGGGAGTCCTGGGGTTCATCGGGAAAGTCAGGCCACACATTGCAGAAAGCAGCGCAGAGCCTGTAGAACTGCAGAAGCTCCATAATGGAACCCGAGTGCCCTGGCCTCCACGTCTGCGGTGTTATGAACTGCCCTTCTGGATAAAAATCAGTGAGGGCACGGTATCCCCGGGCCTCCCAGTGTCGTGCCAGTGCGGTGTCATGTGTGGGTTCCAGTCCGGGAAGGTTCCAGGCGGGGAGCCACTTGTATTACGGGTGCTGTTCGTCACAGGTTTTAAACATCTAGCCCCAGGCCTGCACCGTGGTCTGGACCGGATCAATGGGCGAGTCCAGTTCATACCGTCTATTTAGAATCAAAGACATTACATTAGTGCCTGCTGCTGCCAGAACCTCCAGTTTGACGTGAGGACGGGGTGGGGGCCCAGGATACCAGTATGATGCAAACTGTGATGCCGTCCAGTATCATAGCAGGTCCGGGGCTGTGAAAGCCCCCTCTGTCATAGGGTAGAGACATGTCTGACCACTTCTTATGCACCGCGCCAGAGTGCCACAAGAATTGGGCAAGCAATTTGTGCAGGTTCACAAAGTATCTCCTACCTGGCCAGATGGGGAAATTACCGAAAATGTATAGGAACTTGGGAAGGAGGATCATCTTTAGCAGTGAGAGTCTACCAGCTAGTGACAGTGGAAGGGCGCGCCAGCGTGCAATTTTGGCTTCAGCTTGCTCCGCCACAGCCCGATAATTGTCTGCGAGTAACAAATCTTTGGTCAGGGACACCTGGACTCCTAAGTACCTAATTCCTTGCGGGGACCAACAGAGCGGATACTCAGTAGTCGGTTGTATCGTGGAGCTAGTAAGGGGGAAGATCTTGGATTTAGTATAGTTTATAGTGAACCCGGAGTATGTACCTATACGGGTGATATCGCGTAAGATTGGGTCTAGATGAACAGCTTGGTCTCTTATGAAAAGTAGTACATCGTCGGCGTACAGCGAGACAATCTCCGGGGCGTCTTTTAGCCGTATCCCCTTGGTGCGTGCCGTTCCCTGATATAGTCGGCCATTGGCTCTATTGCCAGGGCGAACAGGATCGGGGAAAACGGGCATCCCTGTCGGGTGCCTCTAGCAAGAGGGAACAGAGCGGACGTCTGGGAGTTGAGGTGTTCGAACCCTAGCCACCGGGGAAGTGTACAGCAACTTAATATATGCTATCATATTTGGCCCTATACCCATAGTCTCCAATACCAAGCAAGTATATTTCCAAGACACCATGTCGAAAGCCTTTTGGGCATCCAACGTGACCGCAACTGCACTTGCGCCCTGGTCAATGTGGGCCATGACATTGAGCAGCTGTCTAATATTGTGGGACGTCGATCT
Organism: Ambystoma mexicanum; assembly: GCF_040938575.1. Lineage (NCBI taxonomy): Eukaryota > Metazoa > Chordata > Amphibia > Caudata > Ambystomatidae > Ambystoma > Ambystoma mexicanum. Next base: position 96,617,186 of record NC_090927.1, read on the forward strand.
ACCAGGAACAAAACCGGATTGGTCGTCATGTACCATATAGGACATGACCGGGAGAAAGTGGCTAGCAATCAATTTGGCGAAGATTTTAGTGTCCAAATTCATTAATGAGAGGGGCCTGTAAGATCCACACTCATCCGCCGGTTTACCAGGTTTAAGCAAAACCCTAATGACGGCCTCATGCAGTGTCGGAGGGACGGTGCCCAACCGAAGCGATTCGTTCCAAACTTCCAGCAATTTGGGGTCCAGAATGGCCACGTGCTCCTGATAGAACTCTGCTGTCAGCCCGTCTGGACCAGGCGCTTTTCCCTTGGGGAATTTGGATATCGCCTCAACTATTTCATCCAGCAGTATGGGGGATTCTAATTGGTCTCTGGTTGCGGGGGAGATGATTGTCGTGGGGATCTGCTCGAGGAGGTCACGCATTTGGGACTCACTATGCTCAGGAGGCTGGGAGTATAGTTCTGCGTAGAAGTCTGCAAAGACTTCCAGAATTTGTTGATCGGTCCAACGTTCCGACCCCAAGCCGTCCTTAACGCTGGTGACCTGCGCTTGGCCCCATTCACCCCTAGCCACTGCAGCCAGTGTCCTGCCAGGCCTAACCCCTTCTCCATATTTGTGAGCCACCTGTGGGCGAATGAAGTATTGAACTTCCCTGGTGGCTTGTTCATTAAAGAATTGGAGCTCCTCACCGATTCGAGAGAGGGTGGCCGGGTCAACCGATGTAGGGTGCGCGCTCTCCAGTTCGCGTAATTTGGCTTCAGACTGGGTAAGAGCCACTCTTATGGCTCTGAGAACTACCGCCTCCCTCGATATGGACATTCCCCTGATGAAGACTTTGAAGGCCTCCCACCGGGCCCCCAGTGGAGTGGACTGGGGTGAGTTAAGCTCAAAGTAGGACTGTATGTCAGAAAGAATATCCGCCTTAAATACTATGTCCTGCAGGGCCAAGGACTTGAAACGCCATGAGTTGATAGTGGGGGCAGGGACTCCTAAATCTATAGATAACCGGATAGGTGCGTGGTCGGATAGGGTGCGTGCCAAAATTTGACTTTCAACCACCCTCCCAGCAGCGTACTAGACAAAAGAAACATATCGATTCTGGAAGAGCTGTCATGCACAGAGGAATAATGAGTATATTCACGCGTCTGCGGATGCATTAGCCGCCATGCGTCACAAACGCCAAGCGTCGCGCTATGCACCAGGAGTCTACGCGCTGCACTAGAAAGCAGTCTGGGGGCAGTGCCTGTTCCATCCAGCGTGGTGTCCAATATGAAGTTCATGTCCCCACCCCAAATGATCTGCACTCCCACATAGCCCAATAATATGGATATCACCTGGTCGACAAAGTCAGGAGAGTCCACATTGGGGCCATGTGTGTTAACCAGTAATTATTCCCTGTTAGCTATTGCGCAATGTAGGATAATATATCTTCCCTCTGAGTCTATATAGTTCTTGTGGAGTACAAACTTGAGTGACCTATGGATCATTGTCAATACGTCTCTGGCATGGGTCGAATAGGAGGTGAAATATCTATGGGGACCCCACAACGGTGCCATGCACCTAGCCAAATGGCCCTCAGAGTGCGTTTCCTGCAAGAGCAATTTTTACAGCCATGCCTTTTGGCGTGAGCCATGATTTTACGGGCTTTGATGTAGTTGCTCAAACCCCGGACATTCCAGGACATCACTATTGTCGCCATTTCAGAAGACTAAGGTACATCCCACAACCTTTGTTGAAATTTACACAGTGAATTAAGAAAGCCCCCGCGGGGGTGCCCCGATGTTGTGCGTTCTGCCAAACCGCCCCATCATTTACAATACAGTACCCCGGCACCCCAACATTACTACCCTGCACCCTCACTTCCCACCCCCAACTTGCAGTGGGAAGTCCCCCCCCCAGAAGCATGTGCCACCAACTAACCAAGTGCAGGTGCCACCAGATGGATCGACACTCCCTGAACAAGGGAGGTCGGAGGAAACTATCCAACGGGGATAGGCCCATACTCCGGCCCAACTGGGGCCGACCAACAATAATACCAAACCAATCATGAACATTGCAATTGCTGTGAGGTGTGCTGTTGCTGTGCGGACGGCCACTTGGGTATTGCGCCGGACGGCAGGAGCCGTCAGGTCAGGTTCTGCGGTAACCGGATCTCAGGACAGGTCCCGAATTCAGCAGTTCACTGACGGAACCGGATGATAATGATGAAGTAGCAAGAGGTCTTGGTCAATTCCGTGCTCTTGAATGAAAAACGGAGATCAATATCCAAGGGACCAAGGGTAAGTCCCAGGCCGGATGACCATACACAGGATTTAGATCGCTGAGGTTGCAGTACATTATTGCCATTGAGACATTCTAGTTGAGAGAAGGAAATTGTTAGATAGATCAGGCTGCCTTAGGGTATGATACGTGAGATCAGTCTTCACCATCGCGGGCCTCATCCGGAGCATGAGGCGGGATGTGTGTTTTGATAAATTTCACCGCCTCTTCATGCACAGTAAAGAAATACAGTTTGCCATTGTGCGTAATCTTAAGTCGTGCGGGGGACAGGATGGCGTATGGGACATTTTGTTCCCGAAGTAGTTTCTTGACCCAGAGGAATTGGCGTCTCTCCTGTTGCACCGCTATCGAGAAATCATGGAAAATCCTGAAGGTATTGGCCTCAAGTTGTAGGTCTCCCTTTTCACGCGCCAGACGGAGGATGAGATCTCTATCGCGGTAGTTTAGAATCCTGGCAATGATAGGCCTCGGGATGTCGCCCGGCATGGGGCGTGGCGAGAGGGCTCGATGGGCACGCTCCACTGTAAAATAGGGTGAGAGATCAGGGTTGCCGAGGAGTTCTCTGAGCAAGGCCTCAATCGCGTCCACCATGCGCCCCTTCAGGGCGTTTTCAGGGACCCCAATAATACGTAGGTTGTTCCTACGAGAGCACGATTCCAAGTCATCACATTTTTCTTTCACGGTTTTCATGTCGCGTGATAAGGAGGCAACTGTATTCTGCAGGACCTGGATATCATCTTCGGTCGTAGATATTCTACTGTCTGCATCTGTGATCCGGGTTGCCGCCTGATCCACACGCGTTTTCAGGGAGGCAACATTGGCATTCATGTCATCTAGTTTTTCATGGAAAGATGCAAAGTTTTTGGCCATAGTTTCCATTAGTGTGGTCAAGTCAGGGGCCACCGCGCAGGAATTAGGGACCAGGTCAGATTCCTCCTGTAGAGATGAGGAGGGGCCAGATTCCGACCTCGGGACGGTCCTAGCGAATTTGTCCATGGCCCCCCCTTCGTGCTCCCTCTGGGCTTGGTGGGCATCACTGGTGCTGTTTCCGGAGGCCCAGGGGTCCCAGGTGGGATCGACGTGCCACGGGGGGTCCAGGCGATGGTCGATCAGTGTAATGGGCAAGCCGCAGATGTAGTACAGGCCAGGGGGCATTGGCAACAGCAATGACAAAAGCACAGAGTTACTCAGGGGCCAACAAGGCTAGGCAGCCGGCTCTGCAGCACAGGCAGTTTCCTGAGCAAAATGTGTGGCCGTTGCAGTGCAAGAGCTCCCCCCTCCTGCAGATCAAGGGGCATTACGCCAGGCCCCACGTAGTAGGCACCTCCGATGGAATGGGTAGGAAGGTGATAGTTTATGGCCCCACCAGTTCAGGGTTCCGCACCCCCAGTCCCCTCCCGCGGGGGGCGGGATCACTGCGCAGCCCGGTGCCTCAGTGGCAAAATCTGGTGAGGTGGCCAGTGGGCAAGCCTTCCTGTGGCCCCCACCGAGGTGGACAGTCAAGATGGTTCCCCCCCTTCAGAGCGGAGCGGGAGGCCTCTCAGGGCTGCAAAGCTGGAAGATGGGGACCAGAGTGGGAGTACCGCCGGTGGCACGATGCGGTCACCCCCACCCTCCGCACCTCAACTGGCGTCCAGGGGTCCGTGTCCCAGGAGCAAGGGCCGCGATGTCCAGGGGGCAGCCACGCACCAGCCCAGCCGCCGCACGCCCCAGCGATGTAAGTGCCTCCGAGCCGGCACGCAGGCGAGGAGATGGGGCGCGCTCCGGCGCAGGCCCCCACAGCGGCCTCCCGCGCAACAGCGCACTCCGGAGGGGGCCGCTGCAGCCGATGACAAGGTCCCGCTCCAGCTGCCCAGCGCCAGGCACACACCGCAGGCCCCCAGCGGGGATGCAGCACGTGGGCAGCGGGTCTTGCGGCCGCCAATCGCCTCAGTAGAGAGCCGGCAAGGAGGAGGAGACAGAGGGCCGGATGCGCACGGAGGGCCCTGTAGGCCGCCAGTCAGCTGGGCGAGGAGTCCCGTTTTCAGGTTTTGCTTGGCCGATTCGGGCTGGAATCGAAGTGAAGCAGGCAGCTGGAGTACAATAGTGATTCCTCCTAATGTAGGGCTGCAAAGTTGTCGGAAACCGCAGTTGCAGGCGGATTTTTGGCCAGGCCGCACGGAGCTCTAAGACTAAGCAGCCATCTTGGGCTGCTCAACAGCGCCACCCCCCATTTTAAAATCTTTAAATCTATCAGGTGAATAGAGGGCATCCTAGCAGTTAAAGGGGAATTGGGAACTGTGAAATATTTAAAAATAAAATGACAATTTGCAGAATGAGATTGATGAATAGATGACCCAAAGCAAAGGAAAAAGTAAATGAAAGAATGAAACGCAGGCATGAAGCAATGTATAAGAAGTATTATTGACAAATGATTCAGAAAAGGCAAACCCATTAGAACCAAACTATTGAATTCTGTTCTCAAATGAAGGTAAAGCAACACAGAAAAGATATGTTTTTAAAATCCTTTGGAGAGAAGAGTGCTACGCGACAGAGATTCACAGTCAGGGAGCAGAGGCAAAAGCCCGATTGTGGTAGTGATTCAAACAAACACTTACTCAAGGTTTCTTGGTAAAAGAATATACATTTATTTACACAATCATTTGGAAAACATTACACTAGCATGAGCAGCTCAATATCATATATTAATATGCTACAAATACACAACCAATAAGTTACTGAATACGTTCATCTCCCCTGAAGTGGCAGCGAAATGGCACTTCAATTACTTTAAAAAGGGGTAAAAAGACAAGGTTATACGAAATGAAGCACAAATACTTTCATAGGCAAGGCAAAGGGTTTCAGTTAACTACAACCAGCAATTCAGTTCATAGGCCTGGGCCAAAGTTAATGGTTCAGAGTCTTTCATTAGGATAGCACAATTCTGGTAGTGAACGGTTAAGTCTTTGCCACGGATCTTAGAAGAATTTGGTCAGACGAAAAGTTAGATGTTGGTTTAGGGAAGGACAAGCCTTCGAAGTCAGGAAAGTTTCACAAACTTTCACCGTGGCCGAAAAGATTTCCGGACCGCGTTTGCACAGTACCTTTAAAGTGAAGAAGAGCTTTAGCTGAGGCAGTTGTTCCTGGCAGTTCGAGCAGATCTCGCGGTTCCTGAGCTTTAGTCGTGGGGACAAGAAGGAGGACATCGGGAGATCCTTGCACTTCCCAGGGAAGAGGCCACAAGCTTGGCAAAATGTCAGTTTAAGGTGTGAGTGCCTTAAAGAGCACAAATTGGTATCCTTCCCACTGGCTATCCAGTTTTCCACAGCACTCTGCAGAAAATTAAACCAGGATGGCACGGTGTCCAGGTGACTTGCAAGTTGGTTGTTCGCACCAAACTCAAGTGAAGAAGTGAACCTTGAAGGGCTTCTCTGTCGATGGAGTTTTAGGCAATTCGGACCTGCAGCAGGGCTTCACCGGTCGTCCAGGAGTTGCAGCAGTCGTCTTCCTTCAGCTCGTCTTTGGTTCTTTCATTCCGGTGGTCGACTCTGCTTTCCAAGTCCCAGAGACCTGCTTTTAAACAGTTTTCCTCCATTCATTCCAAACTTGCTGTCACTCACACAGCACAGTGGCTGTCCTTGCCGGACAGCCAACCGGCCAATCATGCCAGAGTGCATTCAGGTGTGCTAGGAGACTAAGCACAGGGAGTTTCGGGAACCTCTCTCACATCCTGTCCATCCCAGACACTCAGGCGCCAAAGGAGGGCTTCAGCAATGAAGCTCGCCTAAGGACAACAAACAAAGGGACCAAACCTGGTTTGACGTGCAGAGACAAACACAAGAAGGACCTTCCCTAAAGGAAATGGTGAAAAAAGATGGAGTCTGTTTTTACAGATAGGTCTTGGGCACCATATTGAAAAACATGGTTGACCCGATTTTTAGCTACCGTTTTTCGCGGTCGGGAAAAATCATGGTTGTTTCATCTAAACCACTGCCACCAGCCATTTCAAGTAGGAAAGGGTAACATTTGACTGTTACATGAGTGTTTTGACTCAGGGGATGCTAAGCAACCCCTCCATCTCTCTATAGGAAGATAGGGTGTGCTGGGTCTGTAAATGTAAAGAGACTAGTAAAGTCAATTTAACTTTACATGCTCTTGGAGACAGTAGCCAGTCCCAGAAAAGGTATTTAAACCTTGGGAAGTCTGAAAGACATCCCTGTGCCACTGCACTGAAGGTGCTGTGTGACCCACAGAAAAAGATGATGCCTATGGAGCTGTTTTAGAACTCCATAACCAAAGAACACAAAGGTAAAACACACATCAAAATACATGGAAGAGTGGGGGGAAAAAGGCTCACACTCTTCCCAGGTAAAAAAATCAAATCCCAGAAATCCAGTAAAGTTGCTGGGGGTCTCAAAAGGTAAGGGACATTAGCACATTCTTGAGAATTCTCCCTAACACAAGTGCTTTGAAAGCATTGCATTTTAGCTTAAACTGAAATGCAGAAGGAAGATGTAGCAAGTAGAATAAAATGGAGGTGATGTTTGGAATCCTCCCAGCAGGGATCGGGATTAGAATGTGAATGGACACCGAACCTTTAATAGTGCATCAACCTGCAGTGAAAGTCAGAATCTGCTGAAATTATTGATGAAGCAATGTTTATTCCTTATGCCTCCCGGACCGCCATCCAGCACTATCCTCCAATATTCCAGGGCCAGAGTTAGATTAGTAATTTAACCCAGTCTTAGAATATGTTGCAAGTGCTTTTGGCACTATATTAACAAAAACACTTTCTAGGATGTGAAGGCATCAAGAAAGAAGACACAAACAGATTCAAAGTTCAAACAAAAGTAGTTTATTACCTGAAATACCAGGATGGTAGAAGGCCTAACTTGCCATATGCTAAAGTGGGTCTTCCCTACCTAAAGAAACTATGGAAAGTCTTAGTCAGTAGGTCCAATTTAAAAGTCTGTCTGTGTGGAAAACCTCTTCTTTCCCTCACAACTAAAGCTAAATAATGTGTAGGGATGTCAACAACAAATCAAGTATTGTTTCAAAGTAAGGTCCCGAGCTTCTTCCAGCTCTAGGCTTGCTTTCCAGCTCCCCTTGTCCAAGTTCAAGACAGTTCCACAAAGTCTTGGGGTTCCCAAAGAAGAAAATACTGTTCCAACAGGGCCTCAGCCCCAAGGCCACAGCAAAGTTCATAAGGTCTTAGGTTTCCCTTCCCCCTAATGTCAGCTTGTCCAGCTTGGCAACTCACACTTAGTCTCAGTCTCTTAATATTCCAAACCAGTTCCAGGTAAACTTTACACTCCTTCTGATTCCTTGCCAGTTTACACAGATTGCTTTCTTCCGCTTCACTTCAGCAATCTCTTCCATTCATGCAGATGAATGGTCTGTATGTTTCCTGGTCTTTCGCAGTTAGGGTCTCCTCGGTCTAGGCACAGTGGTCAGACCACATGGTCAACCAATTACAGGTCACGCAATCAATAACACTAGGCTTTCTTCCCCATACATGTTTTTTGGTAACTGCACCTGTGTTCTGGTCACATTCACTTTACTTTCTCCTCGCCAGTCTTTAATTCTTGATGAATAATTCGACTGTTCTTAATACAGTAACGTGTCAAGATATATCAACATTGTTCTTCAGGTGGTGCCGACACGTGTTTCGACCATACAGGTCTTTATCAAGGCTGGTGGGTGTCTTTCTTTATTTGGATTAAGGTAGGTCGCTCAACGGTGTCCCGAGTGGCTTGAGGAGCGGGGAGTTTAGCCAAGGTTCCTTGTGGTCATCATAGGTTGGTACCTGCGTTTTTCTGCTTCAGTCTGCTTCGTTTAACAGTTGGATCGGAGTGCCTCCTGCTTGACAGGATTTCTTTCCTCGCAGGCCTGACATGCTCAGTCTGACTTCTCTCCTGCTGGTCTCCCCTTCCTGATATTCGGCTCCACCTTTTATACACTGGCAATCATTTAACAGGTTGTAGGTGTGAGTCATCAAGTCCAGTTGACTGACCATAGTTAGTGGTGTTCTCTGTACATGCCTGACCCTCACAACAGTCTTCAGGTCTCTTTCTTCATCTCAGTACCAGAGTGGTGAAATGACATGTTAGTGTTTACCACTCCTAGTCACCTCTTCCTCGTTCCAGTACTATAGTGGTATGAATAAGGGGAAATGAAGGGAAGTGATTGGCAACAGTCTATAAAGGCAGGGGGAGGGTAAGCTTGGTTATCACAAGGATAATGGGAATACCATGTCTCGCCTGCGGACATCCTCTCCCCAAACCCCAAGGACCCTCCACCCAGGTGATCCTCCCTCACATCTCCAGCCCCAGGGTCAGGATCCAAAAGCGATGGCCTTTCCCTGGTCACCGGAAAAGGGGATCCAAGGGGAGTAGGTGGGAGGATACCCTCATGTTTCTCACAGGGGGTAATGATTAAAAGCATTTCTATAATCCCTATGATCAACCCTTTTCTTGCCACCATACAAAGATAAAAATTGACACAAAACATTTAACACTGAATTTGCACCATTTTTAAAAATGTTAAAAGTATAGAAATACATTTTCACATAAAACGCCTTACATCTAAAAATACATCACTCTTCAGTTTTTCAGATTTTTTTGAAAAGATCAAAATACATGATGTGGCTGCAATACAACTCCTAGCCATAGATACTCCAGTCAATTCTATCATTCAGACAATGCAACTCCTAGCGATACATCCTCCAGCCACGTCTATCATTCAGACAATGCAACTCCTAGCCATAGATACTCCAGCCACGTCTATCATTCAGACAATGCAACTCCTAGCCATACATACTCCAGCCACATCTATCATTCACACAATACAACTCCTAGCCATGCATACTCCAGTCACGCCTATCATTCAGACAATGCAACTCCGAGCCATAGATAGTCCAGTCACGTCTATCATTCAGACAATGCAACTCCTAGCCATACCTACCCCAGCCACGTCGTTCATTCAGACAATGCAACTCCTAGCCATACCTACCCCAGCCACGTCTATCATTCAGACAATGCAACTCCTAGCCATAGATAGTCCAGTCACGTCTATCATTCAGACAATGCAACTCCTAGCCATAATCCTCCAGGCACGTCTATCATTCAGACAATGCAACTCCTAGCCATAGATACTCCAGCCACGTCTATCATTCAGACAATGAAACTCCTAGCCATACATCCTGCAGCCACGTCTATGATTCAGACAATGCAACACTTAGCCATAGATACTGTAGTCACGTCTATCATTCAGACTATGCAACTCCTAGTCATACATGCCCAGCCACGTCTATAATTCAGACAATGCAACTCATAGCCATACATCCTCCAGCCATGTCTATCATTTAGACAATGCAACTCTTACCTCTAGTCACGTCTATCATTCAGACAATGCAACCCCTAGTCATACATACTCCAGCCACGTCTATCATTCAGACAATGCAACTCCTAGTCATAAATACTCCAGCCACGTCTATCATTCAGACAATGCAACTCCTAGCCATAGATACTCCAGCCACGTCTATCATAAGACAATGCAACTCCTAGCCATAGATACTCCAGTCACGTCTATCATTCAGACAATGCAACTCCTAGTCATACATACTCCAGCCACGTCTATCATTCAGACAATGCAACTCCTAGTCATAAATACTCCAGCCACGTCTATCATTCAGACAATGCAACTCCTAGCCATAGATACTCCAGCCACGTCTATCATAAGACAATGCAACTCCTAGCCATAGATACTCCAGTCACGTCTATCATTCAGACAATGCAACTCCTAGCCATAGATACTCCAGCCACGTCTATCATTCAGACAATGCAACACCTAGTCATAAATACTCCAGCCACGTCTATCATTCAGACAATGCAACTCCTAGCCATAGATACTCCAGCCACGTCTATCATTCAGACAATGCAACTCCTAGCCATAGATACTCCAGTCACATCTTTCATTCAGACAATACACTCCTAGCCATGCATACTCCAGCCACGCCTATCATTCAGACAATGCAACTCCTAGCTATACATCCTACAGTCACGTCTATCATTCAGACAATACAACAAAGGTAGCAGGCGCCCCTCTCTCGAAAGAACAAGGCATGATAACCTGTTCAGTGGTTATTAACCACATTGAGAGTTCGCAGCCATTGCTTTTTGCTCACTGTACCTTCACAGATGGGAAATACCCATTTGCATATCAGTCTTTGTCCCGCCCACAAGGGCAGTCCAGCACCGAAATGCTATGGCAATTCCTCTCTGAACAAGAGTACCATCAGCAACCCCATACACGTGTTTCAGCCTTGTTGGGCATCATCAGTGAGGTGAAGCTGAGTCTCTCTAAGCACAGTGAGCAGGGAGTCCACGCCTGGTTGCCCCCAGGTAACCTAGGGTGACCAACCCCAAGTTCCTTTCAAAAGTACAAAAAAGGTAGCAGGCGCCCATCTCTCGAAAGAACCAGGCATGATAACCTGTTCAGTGGTTATTAACCACATTGAGAGTTCGCAGCCATTGCTTTTTGCTCACTGTACCTTCACAGATGGGAAATATCCATTTGCATATCAGTCTTTGTCCTGCCCACAAGGGCAGTCCAGCACCAAAATGCTATGGCAATTCCTCTCTGAACAAGAGTACCATCAGCAACCCCATACACGTGTTTCAGCCTTGTTGGGCATCATCAGTGAGGTGAAGCTGAGCCTCTCTAAGCACAGTGAGCAGGGAGTCCACGTCTGGTTGCCCCCAGGTAACCTAGGGTGACCAACCCCAAGTTCCTTTCAAAAATACAAAAAAGGTAGCAGGCGCCCTTCTCTCGAAAGAACCAGGCATGATAACCTGTTCAGTGGTTATTAACAACATTGAGAGTTCGCAGCCATTGCTTTTTGCTCGCTGTACCCTCACAGATGGGAAATATCCATTTGCATATCAGTCTTTGTCCCGCCCACAAGGGCAGTCCAGCACCGAAATGCTATGGCAATTCCTCTCCGAACAAGAGTACCATCAGCAAACCCATACACGTGTTTCAGCCTTGTTGGGCATCATCAGTGAGGTGAAGCTGAGCCTCTCTAAGCACAGTGAGCAGGGAGTCCACGTCTGGTTGCCCCCAGGTAACTTAGGGCGACCAACCCCAAGTTCCTTTCAGAAATACAAAAAAGGTAGCAGGCGCCCCTCTCTCGAAAGAACAAGGCATAATAACCTGTTCAGTGGTTATTAACCACATTGAGAGTTCGCAGCCATTGCTTTTTGCTCACTGTACCTTCACAGATGGGAAATATCCATTTGCATATCAGTCTTTGTCCCGCCCACAAGGGCAGTCCAGCACCGAAATGCTATGGCAATTCCTCTCTGAACAAGAGTACCATCAGAAACCCCATACACGTGTTTCAGCCTTGTTGGGCATCATCAGTGTGGTGAAGCTGAGCCATGTCTATCATTCAGACAATGCAACTCCTAGTCATACATACTCCAGCCATGTCTATCATTCAGACAATTCAACTCCTAGTCATACATACTCCAGCCATGTCTATCATTCAGACAATGCAACTCCTAGTCATACATACTCCAGCCATGTCTATCATTCAGACAATACAACTCCTAGTCATACACACTCCAGTCACGTCTATCATTCAGACAATACAACTCCTAGTCATACATACTCCAGCCATGTCTATCATTCAGACAATACAACTCCTAGCATTAAAAACTCCAGTCACGTCTATCAATCAGACAATACAACTCCTAGCCACACATCCTCCAGTCACGTCTATCATTCAGACAATACAACTCCTAGTCATACATACTCCATCCACGTCTATCATTCAGACAACGCAACTCCTAGCCATAGATACTCCAGCCACATCTACCATAAGACAATGCAACTCCTAGCCATAGATACTCCAGTCACGTCTATCATTCAGACAATGCAACCCCTAGTCATGCATACTCCAGCCACGTCTATCATTCAGACAATGCAACTCCTAGTCATAAATACTCCATCCACGTCTATCATTCAGACAATGCAACTCCTAGCCATAGATACTCCAGCCACGTCTATCATAAGACAATGCAACTCCTAGCCATATATACTCCAGTCACGTTTATCATTCAGACAATGCAACTCCTAGCCATAGATACTCCAGCCACGTCTATCATTCAGACAATGCAACTCCTAGCCATAGATACTCCAGTCACATCTATCATTCAGACAATACAGCTCCTAGTCATAAATATTCCATCCACATCTATCATTCAGACAATGCAACTCCTAGCCATAGATACTCCAGTCACGTCTATCATAAGACAATGCAACTCCTAGCCATATATACTCCAGTCAGGTCTATCATTCAGACAATGCAACTCCTAGCCATAGATAGTCCAGCCATGTCTATCATTCAGACAATGCAACTCCTAGCCATGCATACTCCAGCCACATCTATCATTCACACAATACAACTCCTAGCCATGCATACTCCAGTCACGCCTATCATTCAGACAATGCAACTCCTAGCCATAGATAGTCCAGCCACGTCTATCATTCAGACAATGCAACTCCTAGCCATACATACTCCAGCCACATCTATCATTCACACAATACAACTCCTAGCCATGCATACTCCAGTCACGCCTATCATTCATACAATGCAACTCCTACTCACACATACTCCAGCCACGTCTATCATTCAGACAATGCAACTCCTAGCCATAAATACTCCACTCACGTCTATCATTCAGACAGTGCAACTCCTAGCCATACATACTCCACTCACGTCTATCATTCAGACAATGCAACTCCTAGCCATAGATACTCCAGTCACGTCTATCATTCAGACAATGCAACTCCTAGCCATAATCCTCGAGGCACGTCTATCATTCAGACAATGCAACTCCTAGCCATAGATACTCCAGCCACGTCTATCATTCAGACAATGAAACTCCTAGCCATACATCCTGCAGCCACGTCTATGATTCAGACAATGCAACACTTAGCCATAGATACTCCAGTCACGTCTATCATTCAGACTATGCAACTCCTAGTCATACATCCTCCAGCCATGTCTATCATTTAGACAATGCAACTCTTACCTCTAGTCACGTCTATCATTCAGACAATGCAACTCCTAGCCATAGATACTCCAGCCACCTCTACCATAAGACAATGCAACTCCTAGCCATAGATACTCCAGTCACGTCTATCATTCAGACAATGCAACTCCTAGTCATAAATACTCCATCCACGTCTATCATTCAGACAATGCAACTCCTAGCCATATATACTCCAGTCACGTCTATCATTCAGACAATGCAACTCCTAGCCATAGATAGTCCAGCCACGTCTATCATTCAGACAATGCAACTCCTAGCCATACATACTCCAGCCACATCTATCATTCACACAATACAACTCCTAGCCATGCATACTCCAGTCACGCCTATCATTCAGACAATGCAACACCTAGCCATACACACTCCAGTCACGTCTATCATTCAGACAATGCAACTCCTAGCCATACATCCTACAGTCACATCTATCATTCAGAAAATGCAACTCCTAGTCATACATACTCCAGCCATGTCTATCATTCAGACAATGCAACTCCTAGTCATACATACTCCAGCCATGCCTATCATTCAGACAATACAACTCCTAGCCATACACACTCCAGTCACGTCTATCATTCAGACAATGCAACTCCTACTCACACATACTCCAGCCACGTCTATCATTCAGACAAAACAACAAAGATAGCAGGCGCCCCTCTCTCGAAAGAACAAGGCATGATAACCTGTTCAGTGGTTATTAACCACATTGAGAGTTTGCAGCCATTGCTTTTTGCTCACTGTACCTTCACAGATGGGAAATATCCATTTGCATATCAGTCTTTGTCCTGCCCACAAGGGCAGTCCAGCACCGAAATGCTATGGCAATTCCTCTCTGAACAAGAGTACCATCAGCAACCACATACACGTGTTTCAGCCTTGTTGGGCATCATCAGTGAGGTGAAGCTGAGCCTCTCTAAGCACAGTGAGCAGGGAGTCCACGTCTGGTTGCCCCCAGGTAACCTAGGGTGACCAACCCCAAGTTCTTTTCAAAAATAAAAAAAAGGTAGCAGGTGCCCTTCTCTCGAAAGAACCAGGCATGATAACCTGTTCAGTGGTTATTAACCACATTGAGAGTTCACAGCCATTGCTTTTTGCTCACTGTACCTTCACAGATGGGAAATATCCATTTGCATATCAGTCTTTGTCCCGCCCACAAGGGCAGTCCAGCACCAAAATGCTATGGCAATTCCTCTCTGAACAAGAGTACCATCAGCAACCCCATACACGTGTTTCAGCCTTGTTGGGCATCATCAGTGAGGTGAAGCTGAGCCATGTCTATCATTCAGACAATGCAACTCCTAGTCATACATACTCCAGCCATGTCTATCATTCAGACAATACAACTCCTAGCCATACACACTCCAGTCACGTCTATCATTCAGACAATGCAACTCCTACTCACACATACTCCAGCCACGTCTATCATTCAGACAATGCAACTCCTAGCCATAAATACTCCACTCACGTCTATCATTCAGACAATGCAACTCCTAGCCATACATACTCCACTCACGTCTATCATTCAGACAATGCAACTCCTAGCCATACCTACCCCAGCCACGTCTATCATTCAGACAATGCAACTCCTAGCCATAGATACTCCAGTCACGTCTATCATTCAGACAATGCAACTCCTAGCCATAATCCTCGAGGCACGTCTATCATTCAGACAATGCAACTCCTAGCCATAGATACTCCAGCCACGTCTATCATTCAGACAATGAAACTCCTAGCCATACATCCTGCAGCCACGTCTATGATTCAGACAATGCAACACTTAGCCATAGATACTCCAGTCACGTCTATCATTCAGACTATGCAACTCCTAGTCATACATGCCCAGCCACGTCTATAATTCAGACAATGCAACTCATAGCCATACATCCTCCAGCCATGTCTATCATTTAGACAATGCAAATCTTACCTCTAGTCACGTCTATCATTCAGACAATGCAACCCCTTGTCATACATACTCCAGCCACGTCTATCATTCAGACAATGCAACTCCTAGTCATAAATACTCCAGCCACGTCTATCATTCAGACAATGCAACTCCCAGCCATAGATACTCCAGCCACGTCTATCATAAGACAATGCAACTCCTAGCCATAGATACTCCAGTCACGTCTATCATTCAGACAATGCAACTCCTAGCCATAGATACTCCAGCCACGTCAATCATTCAGCCAATGCAACTCCTAGCCATAGATACTCCAGTCACATCTATCATTCAGACAATACACTCCTAGTCATACATACTCCAGTCACGTCTATCATTCAGACAAAACAACTCCTAGCCATACATACTCCAGCCACATCTATCATTCACACAATACAACTCCTAGCCATGCATACTCCAGCCACGCTTATCATTCAGACAATGCAACTCCTAGCCATACATCCTACAGTCACGTCTATCATTCAGACAATACAACTCCTAGTCATACACACTCCAGTCACGTCTATCATTCAGACAATACAACTCCTAGTCATACATACTCCAGTCACGTCTATCATTCAGACAATACAACAAAGGTAGCAGGCACCCCTCTCTCGAAAGAACAAGGCATGATAACCTGTTCAGTGGTTATTAACCACATTGAGAGTTCGCAGCCATTGCTTTTTGCTCACTGTACCTTCACAGATGAGAATTATCCATTTGCATATCAGTCTTTGTCCTGCCCACAAGGGCAGTCCAGCACCGAAATGCTATGGCAATTTCTCTCTGAAAAAGTGTACCATCAGCAACCCCATACACGTGTTTCAGCCTTGTTGGGCATCATCAGTGAGGTGAAGCTGAACCTCTCTAAGCACAGTGAGCAGGGAGTTCACGTCTGGTTGCCCCCAGGTAACCTAGGGTGACCAACCCCAAGTTCCTTTCAAAAATACAAAAAAGGTAGCAGGCGCCCTTCTCTCGAAAGAACCAGGCATGATAACCTGTTCAGTGGTTATTAACCACATTGAGAGTTCGCAGCCATTGCTTTTTGCTCACTGTACCTTCACAGATGGGAAATATCCATTTGCATATCAGTCTTTGTCCCGCCCACAAGGGCAGTCCAGCACCGAAATGCTATGGCAATTCCTCTCTGAACAAGAGTACCATCAGCAACCCCATACACGTGTTTCAGCCTTGTTGGGCATCATCAGTGAGGTGAAGTTGAGCCATGTCTATCATTCAGACAATGCAACTCCTAGTCATACATACTCCAGCCATTTCTATCATTCAGACAATACAACTCCTAACCATACACACTCCAGTCACGTCTATCATTCAGACATGCAACTCCTAGCCATACATACGCCAGCCACGTCTATCATCCAGACAATACATCTCCTAGCCATACACACTCCAGTCACGTCTATCATTCAGACAATGCAACTCCTACTCACACATACTCCAGCCACGTCTATCATTCAGACAATGCAACTCCTAGCCACAAATACTCCACTCACGTCTATCATTCAGACAATGCAACTCCTAGCCATACATACTCCACTCACGTCTATCATTCAGACAATGCAACTCCTAGCCATACCTACCCCAGCCACGTCTATCATTCAGACAATGCAACTCCTAGCCATAGATACTCCAGTCACGTCTATCATTCAGACAATGCAACTCCTAGCCATAATCCTCGAGGCACGTCTATCATTCAGACAATGCAACTCCTAGCCATAGATACTCCAGCCACGTCTATCATTCAGACAATGAAACTCCTAGCCATACATCCTGCAGCCACGTCTATGATTCAGACAATGCAACACTTAGCCATAGATACTCCAGTCACGTCTATCATTCAGACTGTGCAACTCCTAGTCATACATGCCCAGCCACGTCTATAATTCAGACAATGCAACTCATAGCCATACATCCTCCAGCCACGTCTATCATTCAGACAATGCAACTCCTAGCCATAGATACTCCAGCCACGTCTATCATAAGACAATGCAACTCCTAGCCATAAATACTCCAGTCACGTCTATCATTCAGACAATGCAACTCCTAGCCATAGATACTCCAGCCACGTCTATCATTCAGACAATGCAACTCCTAGCCATAGATACTCCAGTCACATCTATCATTCAGACAATACACTCCTAGTCATACATACTCCAGTCACGTCTATCATTCAGACAAAACAACTCCTAGCCATACATACTCCAGCCACATCTATCATTCACACAATACAACTCCTAGCCATGCATACTCCAGCCACGCCTATCATTCAGACAATGCAACTCCTAGCCATATATCCTACAGTCACGTCTATCATTCAGACAATACAACTCCTAGTCATACATACTCCAGCCATGTCTATCATTCAGACAATACAACTCCGAGCCATACACACTCCAGTCACGTCTATCATTCAGACAATACAACTCCTAGTCATACATACTCCAGTCACGTCTATCATTCAGACAATACAACAAAGGTAGCAGGCACCCCTCTCTCGAAAGAACAAGGCATGATAACCTGTTCAGTGGTTATTAACCACATTGAGAGTTCGCAGCCATTGCTTTTTGCTCACTGTACCTTCACAGATGGGAATTATCCATTTGCATATCAGTCTTTGTCCTGCCCACAAGGGCAGTCCAGCACCGAAATGCTATGGCAATTTCTCTCTGAACAAGTGTACCATCAGCAACCCCATACACGTGTTTCAGCCTTGTTGGGCATCATCAGTGAGGTGAAGCTGAGCCTCTCTAAGCACAGTGAGCAGGGAGTTCACGTCTGGTTGCCCCCAGGTAACCTAGGGTGACCAACCCCAAGTTCCTTTTAAAAATACAAAAAAGGTAGCAGGCGCCCTTCTCTCGAAAGAACCAGGCATGATAACCTGTTCAGTGGTTATTAACCACATTGAGAGTTCACAGCCATTGCTTTTTGCTCACTGTACCTTCACAGATGGGAAATATCCATTTGCATATCAGTCTTTGTCCCGCCCACAAGGGCAGTCCAGCACCGAAATGCTATGGCAATTCCTCTCTGAACAAGAGTACCATCAGCAACCCCATACACGTGTTTCAGCCTTGCTGGGCATCATCAGTGAGGTGAAGCTGAGCCATGTCTATCATTCAGACAATGCAACTCCTAGTCATACATACTCCAGCCATGTCTATCATTCAGACAATACAACTCCTAGCCATACACACTCCAGTCACGTCTATCATTCAGACAATACAACTCCTAGTCATACATACTGCAGCCATGTCTATCATTCAGACAATACAACTCCTAGCATTAAACACTCCAGTCACGTCTATCAATCAGACAATACAACTCCTAGCCATACATACTCCAGCCATGTCTATCATTCAGACAATTCAATTCCTAGTCATACATACTCCAGCCAAGTCTATCATTCAGACAATACAACTCCTAGCCACACATCCTCCAGTCACGTCTATCATTCAGACAATACTACTCCTAGTCATACATACTCCAGCCACGTCTATCATTCAGACAATGCAACTCCTAGCCATGCATACTCCAGCGACGTCTATCATTCAGACAATGCACCCCTAGCCATACATACTCCAGCCACGTCTGTCATTCAGACAATGCAACTCCTAGACATGCATACTACAGCCACGTCTATCATTCAGACAATGCACTCCTAGCCATACATACTCCAGTCACGTCTCTAATTCAGACAATACAACTCCTAGTCATAAATCATCCAGCCACATATATCATTCAGACAATGCAACTCCTAGTCATACATACTCCAGTCACGTCTATCATTCAGACATTGCAACTCCTAGTCATACATACTCCAGTCACGTCTATCGTTCAGACAATGCAACTCCTAGCCATGCCTATTCCAGCCACGTCTATCATTCAGACAATGCAACTCCTAGCCATACATACTCCAGCCACGTCTTTCATTCAGACAATACAACTCCTAGTCATACATACTCCAGCCATGTCTATCATTCAGACAATACAACTCCTAGCCATACACACTCCAGTCACGTCTATCATTCAGACATGCAACTCCTAGCCATACATACTCCAGCCACGTCTATCATTCAGACAATACATCTCCTAGCCATACACACTCCAGTCACGTCTATCATTCAGACAATGCAACTCCTAATCATACATACTCCAGTCACGTCTATCGTTCAGACAATGCAACTCCTAGCCATGCATATTCCAGCCACGTCTATCATTCAGACAATGCAACTCCTAGCCATACATACTCCAGCCACGTCTTTCATTCAGACAATACAACTCCTAGTCATACATACTCCAGCCATGTCTATCATTCAGACAATACAACTCCTAGCCATACGCACTCCAGTCACGTCTATCATTCAGACATGCAACTCCTAGCCATACATACTCCAGCCACGTCTATCATTCAGACAATACATCTCCTAGCCATACACACTCCAGTCACGTCTATCATTCAGACAATGCAACTCCTACTCACACATACTCCAGCCACATCTATCATTCAGACAATGCAACTCCTAGCCATAGATACTCCACTCACGTCTATCATTCAGACAATGCAACACCTAGCCATACATACTCCACTAACGTCTATCATTCAGACAATGCAACTCCTAGCCATAGATACTCCAGTCACGTCTATCATTCAGACAATGCAACTCCTAGCCATAATCCTCGAGGCACGTCTATCATTCAGACAATGCAACTCCTAGCCATAGATACCCCAGCCACGTCTATCATTCAGACAATGAAACTCCTAGCCATCCATCCTGCAGCCACGTCTATGATTAAGACAATGCAACACTTAGCCATAGATACTCCAGTCACGTCTATCATTCAGACTATGCAACTCCTAGTCATACATGCCCAGCCACGTCTATAATTCAGACAATGCAACTCATAGCCATACATCCTCCAGCCATGTCTATCATTTAGACAATGCAACTCTTACCTCTAGTCACGTCTATCATTCAGACAATGCAACCCCTAGTCATACATACTCCAGCCACGTCTATCATTCAGACAATGCAACTCCTAGTCATAAATACTCCAGCCACGTCTATCATTCAGACAATGCAACTCCTAGCCATAGATACTCCAGCCACGTCTATCATAAGACAATGCAACTCCTAGCCATAGATACTCCAGTCACGTCTATCATTCAGACAATGCAACTCCTAGCCATAGATACTCCAGCCACGTCTATCATTCAGACAATGCAACTCCTAGTCATACATACTCCAGCCATGTCTATCATTCAGACAATACAACTCCTAGCCATACACACTCCAGTCACGTCTATCATTCAGACAATACAACTCCTAGTCATACATACTGCAGCCATGTCTATCATTCAGACAATACAACTCCTAGCATTAAACACTTCAGTCACGTCTATCAATCAGACAATACAACTCCTAGCCATACATACTCCAGCCATGTCTGTCGTTCAGACAATGCAACTCCTAGTCATACATACTCCAGCCATGTCTATCATTCAGACAATTCAATTCCTAGTCATACATACTCCAGCCAAGTCTATCATTCAGACAATACAACTCCTAGCCACACATCCTCCAGTCACGTCTATCATTCAGACAATACTACTCCTAGTCATACATACTCCAGCCACGTCTATCATTCAGACAATGCAACTCCTAGCCATGCATACTCCAGCCACGTCTATCATTCAGACAATGCACCCCTAGCCATACATACTCCAGCCACGTCTGTCATTCAGACAATGCACTCCTAGCCATACATACTCCAGTCACGTCTATAATTCAGACAATACAACCCCTAGTCATAAATCATCCAGCCACATATATCATTCAGACAATTCAACTCCTAGTCATACATACTCCAGTCACGTCTATCATTCAGACAATGCAACTCCTAGTCATACATACTCCAGTCACGTCTATCGTACAGAAAATGCAACTCCTAGCCATGCATATTCCAGCCACGTCTATCATTCAGACAATGCAACTCCTAGCCATACATACTCCAGTCACGTCTTTCATTCAGACAATACAACTCCTAGTCATACATACTCCAGCCATGTCTATCATTCAGACAATACAACTCCTAGCCATACACACTCCAGTCACGTCTATCATTCAGACATGCAACTCCTAGCCATACATACTCCAGCCACGTCTATCATTCAGACAATACATCTCCTAGCCATACACACTCCAGTCACGTCTATCATTCAGACAATGCAACTCCTAATCATACATACTCCAGTCACGTCTATCGTTCAGACAATGCAACTCCTAGCCATGCATATTCCAGCCACGTCTATCATTCAGACAATGCAACTCCTAGCCATACATACTCCAGCCACATCTTTCATTCAGACAATACAACTCCTAGTCATACATACTCCAGCCATGTCTATCATTCAGACAATACAACTCCTAGCCATACACACTCCAGTCACGTCTATCATTCAGACATGCAACTCCTAGCCATACATACTCCAGCCACGTCTATCATTCAGACAATACATCTCCTAGCCATACACACTCCAGTCACGTCTATCATTCAGACAATGCAACTCCTACTCACACATACTCCAGCCACATCTATCATTCAGACAGTGCAACTCCTAGCCATAGATACTCCACTCACGTCTATCATTCAGACAATGCAACACCTAGCCATACATACTCCACTAACATCTATCATTCAGACAATGCAACTCCTAGCCATAGATACTCCAGTCACGTCTATCATTCAGACAATGCAACTCCTAGCCATAATCCTCGAGGCACGTCTATCATTCAGACAATGCAACTCCTAGCCATAGATACCCCAGCCACGTCTGTCATTCAGACAATGAAACTCCTAGCCATACATCCTGCAGCCACGTCTATGATTAAGACAATGCAACACTTAGCCATAGATACTCCAGTCACGTCTATCATTCAGACTATGCAACTCCTAGTCATACATGCCCAGCCACGTCTATAATTCAGACAATGCAACTCATAGCCATACATCCTCCAGCCATGTCTATTATTTAGACAATGCAACTCTTACCTCTAGTCACGTCTATCATTCAGACAATGCAACCCCTAGTCATACATACTCCAGCCACGTCTATCATTCAGACAATGCAACTCCTAGTCATAAATACTCCAGCCACGTCTATCATTCAGACAATGCAACTCCTAGCCATAGATACTCCAGCCACGTCTATCATAAGACAATGCAACTCCTAGCCATAGATACTCCAGTCACGTCTATCATTCAGACAATGCAACTCCAAGCCATAGATACTCCAGCCACGTCTATCATTCAGACAATGCAACTCCTAGCCATAGATACTCCAGTCACATCTATCATTCAGACAATACACTCCTAGTCATACATGCTCCAGTCACGTCTATCATTCAGACAAAACAACTCCTAGCCATACATACTCCAGCCACATCTATCATTCACACAATACAACTCCTAGCCATGCATACTCCAGCCACGCCTATCATTCAGACAATGCAACTCCTAGCCATATATCCTACAGTCACGTTTATCATTCAGACAATACAACTCCTAGTCATACATACTCCAGCCATGTCTATCATTCAGACAATACAACTCCGAGCCATACACACTCCAGTCACGTCTATCATTCAGACAATACAACTCCTAGTCATACATACTCCAGTCACGTCTATCATTCAGACAATACAACAAAGGTAGCAGGCGCCCATCTCTCGAAAGAACCAGGCATGATAACCTGTTCAGTGGTTATTAACCACATTGACAGTTTGCAGCCATTGCGTTTTGCTCACTGTACCTTCACAGATGGGAAATATCCATTTGCATATCAGTCTTTGTCCTGCCGACAAGGGCAGTCCAGCAACGAAATGCTATGGCAAATCCTCTCTGAACAAGAGTACCATCAGCAAACCCATACACATGTTTCAACCTTGTTGGGCATCATCAGTGAGGTGAAGCTGAGCCTCTATAAGCACAGTGAGCAGGGTGTCCACGTCTGGTTTCCCCCAGGTAACCTAGGGTGACCAACCCCAAGTTCCTTTCAAAAATACAAAAAAGGTAGCAGGCGCCCTTCTCTCGAAAGAACCAGGCATGATAACCTGTTCAGTGGTTATTAACCACATTGAGAGTTCGCAGCCATTGCTTTTTGCTCACTGTACCTTCACAGATGGGAAATATCCATTTGCATATCAGTCTTTGTCCTGTCGACAAGGGCAGTCCAGCACCGAAATGCTATGGCAATTCCTCTCTGAAAAAGAGTACCATCAGCAACCACATACACGTGTTTCAGCCTTGTTGGGCATCCTCAGTGAGGTGAAGCTGAGCCATGTCCATCATTCAGACAATGCAACTCCTAGTCATACATACTGCAGCCATGTCTATCATTCAGACAATACAACTCCTAGCCATACACACTCCAGTCACGTCTATCATTCAGACAATACAACTCCTAGTCATACATACTCCAGCCATGTCTATCATTCAGACAATACAACTCCTAGCATTAAACACTCCAGTCACGTCTATCATTCAGACAATACAACTCCTAGTCATACATCCTCCAGTCACGTCTATCATTCAGACAATACAACTCCTAGTCATACATACTCCAGCCACGTCTATCATTTAGACAATGCAACTCCTAGCCATGCATACTCCAGCCACGTCTATCATTCAGACAATGCACCCCTAGCCATACATACTCCAGCCACGTCTGTCATTCAGACAATGCAACTCCTAGACATGCATACTCCAGCCACGTCTATCATTCAGACAATGCACTCCTAGCCATACATACTCCAGTCACGTCTATAATTCAGACAATACAACTCCTAGTCATAAATCATCCAGCCACATATATCATTCAGACAATGCAACTCCTAGTCATACATACTCCAGTCACGTCTATCATTCAGGCAATGCAACTCCTAATCACACATACTCCAGTCATGTCTATTGTTCATACAATGCAACTCCTAATCATACATACTCCAGTCACGTCTATCATTCAGACAATGCAACTCCTAGTCATACATACTCCAGTCACGTCTATCGTTCAGACAATGCAACTCCTAGCCATGCATATTCCAGCCACGTCTATCATTCAGACAATGCAACTCCTAGCCATACATACTCCAGCCACGTCTTTCATTCAGACAATACAACTCCTAGTCATACATACTCCCACCATGTCTATCATTCAGACAATACAACTCCTAGCCATACACACTCCAGTCACGTCTATCATTCAGACAATACAACTCCTAGTCATACATACTCCAGCCATGTCTATCATTCAGACAATACAACTCCCAGCATTAAACACTCCAGTCACATCTATCAATCAGACAATACAACTCCTAGCCATACATACTCCAGCCATGTCTGTCGTTCAGACAATGCAACTCCTAGTCATGCATACTCCAGCCATGTCTATCATTCAGACAATTCAACTCCTAGTCATACATACTCCAGCCATGTCTATCATTCAGCCAATACAACTCCCAGCATTAAACACTCCAGTCACGTCTATCAATCAGACAATGCAACTCCTAGCCATACATACTCCAGCCATGTCTGTCGTTAAGACAATGCAACTCCTAGTCATGCATACTCCAGTCACGTCTATTATTCAGACAATACAACTCCTAGTCATACATACTCCAGCCACGTCTATCATTTAGACAATGCAACTCCTAGCCATGCATACTCCAGCCACGTCTATCATTCAGACAATGCACCCCTAGCCATACATACTCCAGCCACGTCTGTCATTCAGACAATGCAACTCCTAGACATGCATACTCCAGCCACGTCTATCATTCAGACAATGCACTCCTAGCCATACATACTCCAGTCACGTCTATAATTCAGACAATACAACTCCTAGTCATAAATCATCCAGCCACGTCTATCATTCAGACAATGCAACTCCTAGTCATACATACTCCAGTCACGTCTATCGTTCAGACAATGCAACTCCTAGTCATACATACTCCAGTCACGTCTATCGTTCAGACAATGCAACTCCTAGCCATGCATATTCCAGCCACGTCTATCGTTCAGACAATGCAACTCCTAGTCATACATACTCCATTCACGTCTATCGTTCAGACAATGCAACTCCTAATCATACATACTCCAGTCACGTCTATCGTTCAGACAATGCAACTCCTAGTCATACATACTCCAGTCACGTCTATCGTTCAGACAATGCAACTCCTAGCCATGCATATTCCAGCCACGTCTATCATTCAGACAATGCAACTCCTAGCCATACATACTCCAGCCACGTCTTTCATTCAGACAATGCAACTCCTAGCCATACATCCTCCAGCCACATCTATAATTCAGACAATGCAACTCCTAGTCATACATACTCCAGTCACGTCTATCGTTCAGACAATGCAACTCCTTGTCATACATACTCCAGCCACATCTATCATTCACACAATACAACTCCTAGCCATGCATACTCCAGTCACGCCTATCATTCAGACAATGCAACTCCTAGCCATACACACTCCAGTCACGTCTATCATTCAGACAATGCAACTCCTAGCCATACATCCTACAGTCACATCTATCATTCAGAAAATGCAACTCCTAGTCATACATACTCCAGCCATGTCTATCATTCAGACAATGCAACTCCTAGTCATACATACTCCAGCCATGCCTATCATTCAGACAATACAACTCCTAGCCATACACACTCCAGTCACGTCTATCATTCAGACAATGCAACTCCTAGCCATACATCCTACAGTCACATCTATCATTCAGAAAATGCAACTCCTAGTCATACATACTCCAGCCATGTCTATCATTCAGACAATGCAACTCCTAGTCATACATACTCCAGCCATGCCTATCATTCAGACAATACAACTCCTAGCCATACACACTCCAGTCACGTCTATCATTCAGACAATGCAACTCCTAGCCATACACACTCCAGTCACGTCTATCATTCAGACAATGCAACTCCTAGCCATACATCCAACAGTCACATCTATCATTCAGAAAATGCAACTCCTAGTCATACATACTCCAGCCATGTCTTTCATTCAGACAATGGCCCTCATTACGACCCTGGCGGAAATCGAAAAACGATGGTGGAAATGCAATACCGCCATCGAATAGCGCTCGGTGCGACTATGACCCGTCACCGCAAAGTACGAAGCCATTAGCGACACCGTAGTGAACGCCAACGCTAACTGCACCAAGCACGCGCGCGCGCGCCATGCCAAACTCAAACACCACCATGGCGCAAGGGTACGCCAATTCCGACCCTAGCGGACATGTACCTAACGCCATCAGGCATGGCGTAATGTACCATTCCGCCATGGCGAGAAGTACGGCATCGCGAATCAACCGTAAACGGCCCCACTGAGTGCCTGTACACCGCTCCCTGCCCACAAAGTACAACTCCCCGTAGGTGCAATGAAGTCACAATGCAACCATTGAAATGTACAAGTCACCCATGCATGGCAACGAACAAAAGAAACACAAGAGGTGCCAATGGGAGCTGCAGGGCACAGATGGCACGAATACAGAAGCCATCCCAATGGACATGACCACAGTCCCCTACCAAGAAACGCATGCTAACACAGGCACCTGAGACCAGCAATATTCCGAGAATCAAATCATTCCACCAGTCCACCTGGCTGACCGGCATCTGTCACACAAAACCCAATCCCCCGCCCCTGAGCATGACAACATTCAAACAGTCATATTGGCAGCCCCCATCCCTGACCTCACTGGGCTTCGTAGGCAAACGCGCCCAGCACAGTACCACGCAACTAAACCCCGAAGTTGGAACACAATGCAGATCTCCTCACAACACATCGCCCCCCAAATCGGCATATGCCACATCACTTGCAAAGAAAAACGCTACACGGGCCAAATCAGAATAGAAATTTAATGCACATCAAAGTCACCAAGCCCATACAGCCAGCAGGGCATGAACTCCAAAGCACTAATCACCATCGTGGGCTGCATCCGCAAGAAATGACCAGCCACTACCTGTGTGTCGCCCTGTTCCCCCATGGTACACAGAGCCACAATCACGTACGAAAAGGCAACATGGAAGCGCACAGAACCGCAGGGCCGTCCCAATGGGGAGGCACTAGTCCAGCTGAAAGGCCGAAATGTTGCTCCGAGCCACCAGTACTGCGTAAGGGCATGTGGGCCATTGGCGATCGTCCCATAAGATCGTAATGCTGCTCCACTGATTAACACGAAGCAGCAGGTGTCGGGAGTAAACCCCATCTGCAGAAGTGGCATACAGATGGCAGTGGCAAAAGGGGAGGAGATACCTGTCAACCAAAAGAAAAGAAAAAGAACAGAATGGCCATCAGAACTACATTCAAACAACTCACTTCAATGATCACACGAAATCCACAGCCATATGCATGCTAGCCCACTCAAAAGGATCATCACCACCCCAAAACCACTTGCGACTCATAACCATCTATATCGAGGTGCAAACACCATCACAAACGAGTGTACCTGTGCATGCGTCTGTCAAAACAGATTCCATCAGATGGGAATGTCAACGTGCATGGACACAAGTGTCTGAGTGCGCCTCGAGACAGGGAGGGCTCAACAAGGCCAGATAGACGATGGTCCCACTAAGGCAGCCCTGCATCACATAGCGTAGGTGAGGCGGAAAGATCCCAAGAAGCCCTGTACATGGCAAACTCTGTATCAAATCACCTGCCCATGCATCCATTCATCATTCCCCCATCCCGGGACCAAAACGCCTGATTATTTACTCACATGACATTAGAAACATCCATTGAGTCTGTGCGTTATGCAGCCTGCTAAATCCACAGTGCCCCAGGCCGTAATTCCAGTGTTGTGAAGTAACATGTATCTGGGAACGGCCGGCCTCATCTCCCACGTAGCTATTGCGCATCCCAAACTATTCATATCAATCATTGCTCCCTCGCCATGGGCCCTGTCTCAAGGACACTGAACAATAGAACGTTATATTTGCAGTCAGACCTGTGGGCATCTCCTCGCCGCTAGCTGGAAACCGAAAGCGCCGCCCTTCGAATTCCTCATTTGCAACATCACGTCGAAAAGGCATCTGTGGCCGTTTGAAATCACTAATTAATCCATCTAGTGCGGCTGTGTGTGAAAATGGCAACTGCCTTCACCCACAAATGGGACGCCCCGCCCGTCGTTGCAACTCGGTACAGTGATGCATGAGGGCCCACCGTTACTCGAGTACTACGTTCCACTGACCCTTCACAAGTCTGTTCGCGACTGCACAGATAGTATGGGAAACAATGGGACCACAGCAGAATGAACATATCAACCAATCTTACACGGCCATCGGGTACAAATACATGATTGCAATAGCAAGATACCATTCCCCGATTTGCAGCGTTGTGCGCGGGACGTGCTCGGCCAAAGGGGAGAGCAGTTTGCACAGGTGGAATTAATCACCACAGGTGGAGGCCATACAGCCTGAAAACACATAAATTGCACAGCCAGCCTCCTCCCACAACCACACCGAAATGCTACCGGCAGGACTCGCGATGTTGGCCCTGGGGGACCTGATAGCACTGCAAGTAGTCCGACTCCAAGAAGAAGACGAACACCATCTACAACCAGCCGCACGGAGGAGACGCAGGAGGAGGAGGAGGCCAAGGCAGGGCCAGCAAGGGCCGCCAGCACAGCCACTACCACCACGCAGGCAGCCCGCAATCCCACGCCTCCGAGCACATCCATTCAACCTCACTGATGAGCAGATCCACACCCTCTACCGTTTGGACCGGGACACCATAGCCGCCATTGTGGACATGACACAGGCTGACCTTGTCAGCATGATTGATAGCCCAACCGCCATCCCACCCCTACTGAAGGTGGTGTCTGTACTCCACTTCCTGGCCACAGGCACCTACCAGCACACAGTCGGACAGTTGCACGGCATTTCTCAGCCACTGTTCTCACGGACACTATTGCAAGTGCTCGATGCCCTCCTGCAGCACGCAGACGACTACATCTCTCTACCACGCTCGGAGCAGGAAATTACCAACACAAAAGTGGGATTCCATGCACTAGCCGGCATACCGGGTTGCATTGGTGCCATTGACTGCACCCATGTGGAATTGGTCGTCCCACATACCATGGAGGCCCAGTACCGCAACCGGAAACAATTTCATTCCCTGAATGTACAAATGGTGTTTGACTCCAACAGGATCATTACACATTGTTGTGCCCGATTCCCTGGATCAACCCATGATTCTATGGTCTTGAGGAACTCTAGAATACCACGCTACATGGAGCGACACGCAGGGAACAGATCCTGGCTACTCGGTGAGTCTCATTACATGCATGATGATGTGGGGTATGTGAATTGGCAATGACCTGGCAGGAAGGGGCGGGGGGTGTGCGTACGTATCAATGGCATTCCACATCATACGTTTCTCGTCCACATACAGGTGATGCTGGATACCCACTGAAGAGATGGCTCCTCACACCAGTCCGGAACCCACGGGACCAGCATGAGGAGGACTACAACCATGCCCACTCACGTACCCGTGTAGTCATAGAACAGGCATTCGGCCTACTGAAGACCCGTTTCCGCTGCCTCAGCAGGTCTGGCGGGGCACTCCTGTACCGCCATGAGAAGGTTGCAAAGATGGTGATGGCATGTGTCATGCTCCACAACATGTGCGTACGTAGAAATGTGCCCATGCCCCCTGACGCAGAACTGCAAGCACCTGATGATGGTCATGATGAGGGGGGGGATGTGGCAGCACCTCATGGAGTCTGCGAGGCCCCGGAGGCCCGTGACATTCGTCAGCATCTCATTGATGTATGCTTCTAGCACTCACGCCTGGTGGCTGATACATGGACACGGGACTCGTGGCACTGCGTGTGTCTGGGACATGCACAATATGGACTGTACGCCTATGATGGCCTAGTACACAAAGATCAATGTCCACACATCTCATTGGTTGATCGTGCACTTTTTATGGCATATGTGATATCATGTTGAACACCCTATCGACCCGCCACCCAAGTGAGCCCAACACACCCCCTCCACCCTCCTACCTCCCCCCGAACACCAGTGTCCAAAGATGCTCATTGTCAGTGGGCTGTCGCTATTGCAAGCCCCCTCTGCGGGTATCAGGGGCACCCCTGCCTGTGGAGCGCAGGTTCCTTCCAGATCTACGTTGGGGGCTGCCCTGGACGGAACTTGCAACGGATGATGTGTCTGCCTGCTCACGTCCATGCATGTCCCTAAGGGTTTGCGAGAGCTCAGTGAGCACACGGCGCACTGCGGCAAGTTCGGCACATACGTCTTTGGACGTCGCATGCAGTTCCCCCCTCAGGCTCTCGGTGCTTCTCTCCATTTGGACTCTCAGGCTCTCGGTGCTACTCTCCATTTGTGCCCTTAGCGTCTCTGTACCTCTCTCCATTTCTGCCCTAAGTGTCTCAGTTGATGTTTCTATGTCTGCCTTAGTGCCCCCACATTCTTCGGCATGGTCCTTGAGGAGTGTGGCCATTTGCTGCTGTTGGACGATTAACTTGTCGAGGGACTGTTGCCTCTGCTGGGCCATGGCCATTTGCGGGGGTGTCACAGAGGGGCTGTTGTCCTCATGTTGCCTTGCCACAGGGCTTGTGGGGGATGGCCAGTCGTCGTCTTGTGGCTGCACCTGCGTGGTATCCTCATGTTGTACGGGATGGGACAGACAGGGGGATTGGGACAGGTCATGGATGGATCTGACTTCGACATCCCCGTTTTCTGTGTCCGAGCATGCTGCCATCAATGGGGTGTCACCTATGGTGCTGCTGCCACCAGAGGCAGTGCCTTCTGTGGCATCCATTGGGGGGACCTGTGGTGGTGGTGTTGTGGCCATGCTGGCTGCTGGGGTGCCTGTTGATGTTCCCTCCTCTGTGCTGCCACCTGATTTGTGCTGCTGCCGTGTCTTGATGCGTGCAGCTGAGGTGGAGGGTCTCTGGCCGTTGGTCTTGGCCCTCTTTGCAGGTGTGCTGGTAGGGGTGTCCTGTAGCTCGTCGTTTGGATCGGACCCTGTGGTGGAGTAAAGGAGGGCGAGGGTTATTGATGGGTCTGTGGGAATTGGAATGGCATTGTATCACATGCTTTGGGGTGGTACCTGAGGGTGATTTGGGTCGGGGCCTTGGAGGTGCTTTCGTTTGTGTGTGGAGTGAGGGTGCAGTTGTTTGGCAGCCTGCAGTTTGGGTGTGCCTGCTGCACGTGTAGTGCGTGTATTAGGGGTTTTTAATTATTTATGTATTTATTGTGGGTTTTAACGTGCGCTATCAGGCCGATGTGTGTGGACGTTCTCCTGGACATGTGTTTCTGTTGCACTATGTGGACGCATGGTACTTCACATGGATGGACTGTGTGGATTTGGCATTGTTTTATCTGGGCCACCTACCTGAATCTTCGGATGTCTGCACTCCTTTCTCCATCCCTCCGACTCCCTCTATGCTCTCCATTCCGATGGTGGAGGCACAGATTTCTTCCCAGGGGGTCAACTTGATGGGTGATTCAGGACCTCCCCCGGTGGCTGTGGCAATGTTGCGGTTGGCAGACAGTATGCTGCGGACGCGTATCCGCAGGTCGTCCCATCGCTTGCGGCATTGCTGTGGGGTGCGGGGTGCGGTCCCCACCGCACTTACCCGCTGTGCCACAAGAGCCCATATGGTCTTCTTGTTTGCAAGTGCCGTTCTGGTCATTTGCGTGGAGAAGACGACGGCAGCATTCTCCTGGAGGGTCTCTGTTAGCACGGTGAGTTCCTCACGGGAGAAGTGGACCTGCCGCTTGCGGTCGCACGCTTTCTTCGCTACTTTTCCCATTTTTCTTGGTTTCGCTAGGGTGGGTGACGGGTTGGGGTGTGTTTCAGGGTAGTGATTTTAGTGGTTGTGTGGTTTTAGTGTTTTTATAGGTGTACGCCGGGATGTTTCCCGTTCCGGGCCCATGTTTTAACTTCCGTTTCCGTATATTTCCGGTCACCGTACTTTCCGGTGGGCGCACACTGCGGTGACCGCTAGGAGGGGTGGCGGTATTGCACCTAGGGCGCCGTACGGCAGCGGTGTGGGCCGTTTTGGGGTCATTTCCGCCATCGCGGACTTTGCACTTCCGCCGTGGCGTGGTGCTCGTGCCCGATGGGTCGGAATGGGCCGCACTTTGCTCCTTCGTGCAATGGCGGAAACGCTATTTACGCTGTGGCGCTCCGGTCAGTCACTTTCCGCAAGGGTCGTAATGAGGGCCAATGCAACTCCTAGTCATACATACTCCAGCCATGCCTATCTTTCAGACAATACAACTCCTAGCCATACACACTCCAGTCACGTCTATCATTCAGACAATGCAACTCCTACTCACACATACTCCAGCCACGTCTATCATTCAGACAATACAACAAAGATAGCAGGCGCCCCTCTCTCGAAAGAACAAGGCATGATAACCTGTTCAGTGGTTATTAACCACATTGAGAGTTTGCAGCCATTGCTTTTTGCTCACTGTACCTTCACAGATGGGAAATATCCATTTGCATATCAGTCTTTGTCCTGCCCACAAGGGCAGTCCAGCACCGAAATGCTATGGCAATTCCTCTCTGAACAAGAGTACCATCAGCAACCACATACACGTGTTTCAGCCTTGTTGGGCATCATCAGTGAGGTGAAGCTGAGCCTCTCTAAGCACAATGAGCAGGGAGTCCACGTCTGGTTGCCCCCAGGTAACCTAGGGTGACCAACCCCAAGTTCCTTTCAAAAATGCAAAAAAGGTAGCAGGCGCCCTTCTCTCGAAAGAACCAGGCATGATAACCTGTTCAGTGGTTATTAACCACATTGAGAGTTCGCAGCCATTGCTTTTTGCTCACTGTACCTTCACAGATGGGAAATATCCATTTGCATATCAGTCTTTGTCCTGCCGACAAGGGCAGTCCAGCACCGAAATGCTATGGCAATTCCTCTCTGAACAAGAGAACCATCAGCAACCCCATACACGTGTTTCAGCCTTGTTGGGCATCATCAGTGAGGTGAGGCTGAGCCATGTCCATCATTCAGACAATGCAACTCCTAGTCATACATACTCCAGCCATGTCTATCATTCAGACAATACAACAAAGGTAACAGGCACCCCTCTCTCGAAAGAACAAGGCATGATAACCTGTTCAGTGGTTATTAACCACATTGAGAGTTCGCAGCCATTGCTTTTTGCTCACTGTACCTTCACAGATGGGAAATATCCATTTGCATATCAGTCTTTGTCCTGCCCACAAGGGCAGTCCAGCACCGAAATGCTATGGCAATTCCTCTCTGAACAAGAGTACCATCAGCAACCACATACACGTGTTTCAGCCTTGTTGGGCATCATCAGTGAGGTGAAGCTGAGCCTCTCTAAGCACAGTGAGCAGGGAGTCCACGTCTGGTTGCCCCCAGGTAACCTAGGGGGACCAACCCCAAGTTCCTTTCAAAAATACAAAAAAGGTAGCAGGCGCCCTTCTCTCGAAAGAACCAGGCATGATAACCTGTTCAGTGGTTATTAACCACATTGAGAGTTCACAGCCATTGCTTTTTGCTCACTGTACCTTCACAGATGGGAAATAACCATTTGCATATCAGTCTTTGTCCCGCCCACAAGGGCAGTCCAGCACCGAAATGCTATGGCAATTCCTCTCTGAACAAGAGTACCATCAGCAACCCCATACACGTGTTTCAGCCTTGCTGGGCATCATCAGTGAGGTGAAGCTGAGCCATGTCTATCATTCAGACAATGCAACTCCTAGTCATACATACTCCAGCCATGTCTATCATTCAGACAATACAACTCCTAGCATTAAACACTCCAGTCACGTCTATCAATCAGACAATACAACTCCTAGCCATACATACTCCAGCCATGTCTGTCGTTCAGACAATGCAACGCCTAGTCATACATACTCCAGCCATGTCTATCAATTAGACAATACAACAAAGGTAGCAGGCACCCCTCTCTCGAAAGAACAAGGCATGATAACCTGTTCAGTGGTTATTAACCACATTGAGAGTTCGCAGCCATTGCTTTTTGCTCACTGTACCTTCACAGATGGGAAATATCCATTTGCATATCGGTCTTTCTCCTGCCCAAAAGGGCAGTCCAGCACCAAAATGCTATGGCAATTCCTCTCTGAACAAGAGTACCATCAGCAACCCCATACATGTGTTTCAGCCTTGTTGGGCATCATCAGTGAGGTGACGCTGAGCCTCTCTAAACACAGTGAGCAGGGAGTCCACGTCTGGTTGCCCCCAGGTAACCTAGGGGGACCAACCCCAAGTTCCTTTCAAAAATACAAAAAAGGTAGCAGGCGCCCTTCTCTCGAAAGAACCAGGCATGATAACCTGTTCAGTGGTTATTAACCACATTGAGGGTTCACAGCCATTGCTTTTTGCTCACTGTACCTTCACAGATGGGAAATAACCATTTGCATATCAGTCTTTGTCCCGCCCACAAGGGCAGTCCAGCACCGAAATGCTATGGCAATTCCTCTCTGAACAAGAGTACCATCAGCAACCCCATACACGTGTTTCAGCCTTGTTGGGCATCATCAGTGAGGTGAAGCTGAGCCATGTCTATCATTCAGACAATGCCACTCCTAGTCATACATACTCCAGCCATGTCTATCATTCAGACAATACAACTCCTAGCCATACACACTCCAGTCACGTCTATCATTCAGACAATACAACTCCTAGTCATACATACTGCAGCCATGTCTATCATTCAGACAATACAACTCCTAGCATTAAACACTCCAGTCACGTCTATCAATCAGACAATACAACTCCTAGCCATACATACTCCAGCCATGTCTGTCGTTCAGACAATGCAACTCCTAGTCATACATACTCCAGCCATGTCTATCATTCAGACAATTCAATTCCTAGTCATACATACTCCAGCCAAGTCTATCATTCAGACAATACAACTCCTAGCCACACATCCTCCAGTCACGTCTATCATTCAGACAATACTACTCCTAGTCATACATACTCCAGCCACGTCTATCATTCAGACAATGCAACTCCTAGCCATACATACTCCAGCCACGTCTTTCATTCAGACAATACAACTCCTAGTCATACATACTCCAGCCATGTCTATCATTCAGACAATACAACTCCTAGCCATACGCACTCCAGTCACGTCTATCATTCAGACATGCAACTCCTAGCCATACATACTCCAGCCACGTCTATCATTCAGACAATACATCTCCTAGCCATACACACTCCAGTCACGTCTATCATTCAGACAATGCAACTCCTACTCACACATACTCCAGCCACATCTATCATTCAGACAATGCAACTCCTAGCCATAGATACTCCACTCACGTCTATCATTCAGACAATGCAACACCTAGCCATACATACTCCACTAACGTCTATCATTCAGACAATGCAACTCCTAGCCATAGATACTCCAGTCACGTCTATCATTCAGACAATGCAACTCCTAGCCATAATCCTCGAGGCACGTCTATCATTCAGACAATGCAACTCCTAGCCATAGATACCCCAGCCACGTCTATCATTCAGACAATGAAACTCCTAGCCATACATCCTGCAGCCACGTCTATGATTAAGACAATGCAACACTTAGCCATAGATACTCCAGTCACGTCTATCATTCAGACTATGCAACTCCTAGTCATACATGCCCAGCCACGTCTATAATTCAGACAATGCAACTCATAGCCATACATCCTCCAGCCATGTCTATCATTTAGACAATGCAACTCTTACCTCTAGTCACGTCTATCATTCAGACAATGCAACCCCTAGTCATACATACTCCAGCCACGTCTATCATTCAGACAATGCAACTCCTAGTCATAAATACTCCAGCCACGTCTATCATTCAGACAATGCAACTCCTAGCCATAGATACTCCAGCCACGTCTATCATAAGACAATGCAACTCCTAGCCATAGATACTCCAGTCACGTCTATCATTCATACAATGCAAATCCTAGCCATAGATACTCCAGCCACGTCTATCATTCAGACAATGCAACTCCTAGTCATACATACTCCAGCCATGTCTATCATTCAGACAATACAACTCCTAGCCATACACACTCCAGTCACGTCTATCATTCAGACAATACAACTCCTAGTCATACATACTGCAGCCATGTCTATCATTCAGACAATACAACTCCTAGCATTAAACACTTCAGTCACGTCTATCAATCAGACAATACAACTCCTAGCCATACATACTCCAGCCATGTCTGTCGTTCAGACAATGCAATTCCTAGTCATACATACTCCAGCCATGTCTATCATTCAGACAATTCAATTCCTAGTCATACATACTCCAGCCAAGTCTATCATTCAGACAATACAACTCCTAGCCACACATCCTCCAGTCACGTCTATCATTCAGACAATACTACTCCTAGTCATACATACTCCAGC
This sequence comes from Ambystoma mexicanum, assembly GCF_040938575.1. NCBI lineage: Eukaryota > Metazoa > Chordata > Amphibia > Caudata > Ambystomatidae > Ambystoma > Ambystoma mexicanum. The sequence continues at coordinate 96,653,993 of NC_090927.1, forward strand.
CACGTCTATCATTCAGACAATGCAACTCCTAGCCATGCATACTCCAGCCACGTCTATCATTCAGACAATGCACCCCTAGCCATACATACTCCAGCCACGTCTGTCATTCAGACAATGCAACTCCTAGACATGCATACTCCAGCCACGTCTATCATTCAGACAATGCACTCCTAGCCATACATACTCCAGTCACGTCTATAATTCAGACAATACAACCCCTAGTCATAAATCATCCAGCCACATATATCATTCAGACAATGCAACTCCTAGTCATACATACTCCAGTCACGTCTATCATTCAGACAATGCAACTCATAGTCATACATACTCCAGTCACCTCTATAGTTCAGACAATGCAACTCCTAGCCATGCATATTCCAGCCACGTCTATCATTCAGACAATGCAACTCCTAGCCATACATACTCCAGTCACGTCTTTCATTCAGACAATACAACTCCTAGTCATACATACTCCAGCCATGTCTATCATTCAGACAATACAACTCCTAGCCATACACACTCCAGTCACGTCTATCATTCAGACATGCAACTCCTAGCCATACATACTCCAGCCACGTCTATCATTCAGACAATACATCTCCTAGCCATACACACTCCAGTCACGTCTATCATTCAGACAATGCAACTCCTAATCATACATACTCCAGTCACGTCTATCATTCAGACAATGCAACTCCTAGCCATGCATATTCCAGCCACGTCTATCATTCAGACAATGCAACTCCTAGCCATACATACTCCAGCCACGTCTTTCATTCAGACAATACAACTCCTAGTCATACATACTCCAGCCATGTCTATCATTCAGACAATACAACTCCTAGCCATATACACTCCAGTCACGTCTATCATTCAGACATGCAACTCCTAGCCATACATACTCCAGCCACGTCTATCATTCAGACAATACATCTCCTAGCCATACACACTCCAGTCACGTCTATCATTCAGACAATGCAACTCCTACTCACACATACTCCAGCCACATCTATCATTCAGACAGTGCAACTCCTAGCCATAGATACTCCACTCACGTCTATCATTCAGACAATGCAACACCTAGCCATACATACTCCACTAACGTCTATCATTCAGACAATGCAACTCCTAGCCATAGATACTCCAGTCACGTCTATCATTCAGACAATGCAACTCCTAGCCATAATCCTCGAGGCACGTCTATCATTCAGACAATGCAACTCCTAGCCATAGATACCCCAGCCACGTCTGTCATTCAGACAATGAAACTCTTAGCCATACATCCTGCAGCCACGTCTATGATTAAGACAATGCAACACTTAGCCATAGATACTCCAGTCACGTCTATCATTCAGACTATGCAACTCCTAGTCATACATGCCCAGCCACGTCTATAATTCAGACAATGCAACTCATAGCCATACATCCTCCAGCCATGTCTATCATTTAGACAATGCAACTCTTACCTCTAGTCACGTCTATCATTCAGACAATGCAACCCCTAGTCATACATACTCCAGCCTTGTCTATCATTCAGACAATGCAACTCCTAGTCATAAATACTCCAGCCACGTCTATCATTCAGACAATGCAACTCCTAGCCATAGATACTCCAGCCACGTCTATCATAAGACAATGCAACTCCTAGCCATAGATACTCCAGTCACGTCTATCATTCAGACAATGCAACTCCAAGCCATAGATACTCCAGCCACGTCTATCATTCAGACAATGCAACTCCTAGCCATAGATACTCCAGTCACATCTATCATTCAGACAATACATTCCTAGTCATACATACTCCAGTCACGTCTATCATTCAGACAAAACAACTCCTAGCCATACATACTCCAGCCACATCTATCATTCACACAATACAACTCCTAGCCATGCATACTCCAGCCACGCCTATCATTCAGACAATGCAACTCCTAGCCATATATCCTACAGTCACGTTTATCATTCAGACAATACAACTCCTAGTCATACATACTCCAGCCATGTCTATCATTCAGACAATACAACTCCGAGCCATACACACTCCAGTCACGTCTATCATTCAGACAATACAACTCCTAGTCATACATACTCCAGTCACGTCTATCATTCAGACAATACAACAAAGGTAGCAGGCGCTCATCTCTCGAAAGAACCAGGCATTATAACCTGTTCAGTGGTTATTAACCACATTGACAGTTTGCAGCCATTGCTTTTTGCTCACTGTACCTTCACAGATGGGAAATATCCATTTGCATATCAGTCTTTGTCCTGCCGACAAGGGCAGTCCAGCAACGAAATGCTATGGCAAATCCTCTCTGAACAAGAGTACCATCAGCAAACCCATACACATGTTTCAGCCTTGTTGGGCATCATCAGTGAGGTGAAGCTGAGCCTCTCTAAGCACAGTGAGCAGGGAGTCCACGTCTGGTTGCCCCCAGGTAACCTAGGGTGACCAACCCCAAGTTCCTTTCAAAAATACAAAAAAGGTAGCAGGCGCCCTTCTCTCGAAAGAACCAGGCATGATAACCTGTTCAGTGGTTATTAACCACATTGAGAGTTCGCAGCCATTGCTTTTTGCTCACTGTACCTTCACAGATGGGAAATATCCATTTGCATATCAGTCTTTGTCCTGCCGACAAGGGCAGTCCAGCACCGAAATGCTATGGCAATTCCTCTCTGAAAAAGAGTACCATCAGCAACCCCATACACGTGTTTCAGCCTTGTTGGGCATCCTCAGTGAGGTGAAGCTGAGCCATGTCCATCATTCAGACAATGCAACTCCTAGTCATACATACTGCAGCCATGTCTATCATTCAGACAATACAACTCCTAGTCATACATACTCCAGCCATGTCTATCATTCAGACAATACAACTCCGAGCCATACACACTCCAGTCATGTCTATCATTCAGACAATACAACTCCTAGTCATACATACTCCAGTCACGTCTATCATTCAGACAATACAACAAAGGTAGCAGGCGCCCATCTCTCGAAAGAACCAGGCATGATAACCTGTTCAGTGGTTATTAACCACATTGAGAGTTCGCAGCCATTGCTTTTTGCTCACTGTACCTTCACAGATGGGAAATATCCATTTGCATATCAGTCTTTGTCCTGCCGACAAGGGCAGTCCAGCACCGAAATTCTATGGCAATTCCTCTCTGAAAAAGAGTACCATCAGCAACCCCATACACGTGTTTCAGCCTTGTTGGGCATCCTCAGTGAGGTGAAGCTGAGCCATGTCCATCATTCAGACAATGCAACTCCTAGCCATACACACTCCAGTCACGTCTATCATTCAGACAATACAACTCCTAGTCATACATACTCCAGCCATGTCCATCATTCAGACAATACAACTCCTAGCCATACACACTCCAGTCACGTCTATCATTCAGACAATACAACTCCTAGTCATACATACTCCAGCCATGTCTATCATTCAGACAATACAACTCCTAGCATTAAACACTCCAGTCACGTCTATCATTCAGACAATACAACTCCTAGTCATACATCCTCCAGTCACGTCTATCATTCAGACAATACAACTCCTAGTCATACATACTCCAGCCACGTCTATCATTTAGACAATGCAACTCCTAGCCATGCATACTCTAGCCACGTCTATCATTCAGACAATGCACCCCTAGCCATACATACTCCAGCCACGTCTGTCATTCAGACAATGCAACTCCTAGACATGCATACTCCAGCCACGTCTATCATTCAGACAATGCACTCCTAGCCATACATACTCCAGTCACGTCTATAATTCAGACAATACAACTCCTAGTCATAAATCATCCAGCCACATATATCATTCAGACAATGCAACTCCTAGTCATACATACTCCAGTCACGTCTATCATTCAGGCAATGCAACTCCTAATCACACATACTCCAGTCATGTCTATTGTTCATACAATGCAACTCCTAATCATACATACTCCAGTCACGTCTATCATTCAGACAATGCAACTCCTAGTCATACATACTCCAGTCACGTCTATCGTTCAGACAATGCAACTCCTAGCCATGCATATTCCAGCCACGTCTATCATTCAGACAATGCAACTCCTAGCCATACATACTCCAGCCACGTCTTTCATTCAGACAATACAACTCCTAGTCATACATACTCCCGCCATGTCTATCATTCAGACAATACAACTCCTAGCCATACACACTCCAGTCACGTCTATCATTCAGACAATACAACTCCTAGTCATACATTCTCCAGCCATGTCTATCATTCAGACAATACAACTCCCAGCATTAAACACTCCAGTCACATCTATCAATCAGACAATACAACTCCTAGCCATACATACTCCAGCCATGTCTGTCGTTCAGACAATGCAACTCCTAGTCATGCATACTCCAGCCATGTCTATCATTCAGACAATTCAACTCCTAGTCATACATACTCCAGCCATGTCCATCATTCAGACAATACAACTCCTAGCCATACACACTCCAGTCACGTCTATCATTCAGACAATACAACTCCTAGTCATACATACTCCAGCCATGTCTATCATTCAGACAATACAACTCCTAGCATTAAACACTCCAGTCACGTCTATCATTCAGACAATACAACTCCTAGTCATACATCCTCCAGTCACGTCTATCATTCAGACAATACAACTCCTAGTCATACATACTCCAGCCACGTCTATCATTTAGACAATGCAACTCCTAGCCATGCATACTCTAGCCACGTCTATCATTCAGACAATGCACCCCTAGCCATACATACTCCAGCCACGTCTGTCATTCAGACAATGCAACTCCTAGACATGCATACTCCAGCCACGTCTATCATTCAGACAATGCACTCCTAGCCATACATACTCCAGTCACGTCTATAATTCAGACAATACAACTCCTAGTCATAAATCATCCAGCCACATATATCATTCAGACAATGCAACTCCTAGTCATACATACTCCAGTCACGTCTATCATTCAGGCAATGCAACTCCTAATCACACATACTCCAGTCATGTCTATTGTTCATACATTGCAAATCCTAATCATACATACTCCAGTCACGTCTATCATTCAGACAATGCAACTCCTAGTCATACATACTCCAGTCACGTCTATCGTTCAGACAATGCAACTCCTAGCCATGCATATTCCAGCCACGTCTATCATTCAGACAATGCAACTCCTAGCCATACATACTCCAGCCACGTCTTTCATTCAGACAATACAACTCCTAGTCATACATACTCCCGCCATGTCTATCATTCAGACAATACAACTCCTAGCCATACACACTCCAGTCACGTCTATCATTCAGACAATACAACTCCTAGTCATACATTCTCCAGCCATGTCTATCATTCAGACAATACAACTCCCAGCATTAAACACTCCAGTCACATCTATCAATCAGACAATACAACTCCTAGCCATACATACTCCAGCCATGTCTGTCGTTCAGACAATGCAACTCCTAGTCATGCATACTCCAGCCATGTCTATCATTCAGACAATTCAACTCCTAGTCATACATACTCCAGCCATGTCTATCATTCAGACAATACAACTCCCAGCATTAAACACTCCAGTCACGTCTATCAATCAGACAATACAACTCCTAGCCATACATACTCCAGCCATGTCTGTCGTTAAGACAATGCAACTCCTAGTCATGCATACTCCAGTCACGTCTATTATTCAGACAATACAACTCCTAGTCATACATACTCCAGCCACGTCTATCATTTAGACAATGCAACTCCTAGCCATGCATACTCCAGCCACGTCTATCATTCAGACAATGCACCCCTAGCCATACATACTCCAGCCACGTCTGTCATTCAGACAATGCAACTCCTAGACATGCATACTCCAGCCACGTCTATCATTCAGACAATGCAACTCCTAGTCATACATACTCCATTCACGTCTATCGTTCAGACAATGCAACTCCTAGCCATGCATATTCCAGCCACGTCTATCGTTCAGACAATGCAACTCCTAGTCATACATACTCCATTCACGTCTATCGTTCAGACAATGCAACTCCTAATCATACATACTCCAGTCATGTCTATTGTTCAGACAATGTAACTCCTAGTCATACATACTCCAGTCACGTCTATCGTTCAGACAATGCAACTCCTAGCCATGCATATTCCAGCCACGTCTATCATTCAGACAATGCAACTCCTAGCCATACATACTCCAGCCACGTCTTTCATTCAGACAATGCAACTCCTAGCCATACATCTTCCAGCCACATCTATCATTCAGAGAATGCAACTCCTAGTCATACATACTCCAGTCACGTCTATCGTTCAGACAATGCAACTCCTTGTCATACATACTCCAGCCACATCTATCATTCACACAATACAACTCCTAGCCATGCATACTCCAGTCACGCCTATCATTCAGACAATGCAACTCCTAGCCATACACACTCCAGTCACGTCTATCATTCAGACAATGCAACTCCTAGCCATACATCTTACAGTCACATCTATCATTCAGAAAATGCAACTCCTAGTCATACATACTCCAGCCATGTCTATCATTCAGACAATGCAACTCCTAGTCATACATACTCCAGCCATGCCTATCATTCAGACAATACAACTCCTAGCCATACACACTCCAGTCACGTCTATCATTCAGACAATGCAACTCCTAGCCATACATCCTACAGTCACATCTATCATTCAGAAAATGCAACTCCTAGTCATACATACTCCAGCCATGTCTATCATTCAGACAATGCAACTCCTAGTCATACATACTCCAGCCATGCCTATCATTCAGACAATACAACTCCTAGCCATACACACTCCAGTCACGTCTATCATTCAGACAATGCAACTCCTAGCCATACACACTCCAGTCACGTCTATCATTCAGACAATGCAACTCCTAGCCATACATCCTACAGTCACATCTATCATTCAGAAAATGCAACTCCTAGTCATACATACTCCAGCCATGTCTTTCATTCAGACAATGCAACTCCTAGTCATACATACTCCAGCCATGCCTATCATTCAGACAATACAACTCCTAGCCATACACACTCCAGTCACGTCTATCATTCAGACAATGCAACTCCTACTCACACATACTCCAGCCACGTCTATCATTCAGACAATACAACAAAGATAGCAGGCGCCCCTCTCTCGAAAGAACAAGGCATGATAACCTGTTCAGTGGTTATTAACCACATTGAGAGTTTGCAGCCATTGCTTTTTGCTCACTGTACCTTCACAGATGGGAAATATCCATTTGCATATCAGTCTTTGTCCTGCCCACAAGGGCAGTCCAGCACCGAAATGCTATGGCAATTCCTCTCTGAACAAGAGTACCATCAGCAACCACATACACGTGTTTCAGCCTTGTTGGGCATCATCAGTGAGGTGAAGCTGAACCTCTCTAAGCACAGTGAGCAGGGAGTCCACGTCTGGTTGCCCCCAGGTAACCTAGGGTGACCAACCCCAAGTTCCTTTCAAAAATACAAAAAAGGTAGCAGGCGCCCTTCTCTCGAAAGAACCAGGCATGATAACCTGTTCAGTGGTTATTAACCACATTGAGAGTTCGCAGCCATTGCTTTTTGCTCACTGTACCTTCACAGATGGGAAATATCCATTTGCATATCAGTCTTTGTCCTGCTCACAAGGGCAGTCCAGCACCGAAATGCTATGGCAATTCCTCTCTGAACAAGAGTACCATCAGCAACCACATACAAGTGTTTAAGCCTTGTTGGGCATCATCAGTGAGGTGAAGCTGAACCTCTCTAAGCACAGTGAGCAGGGAGTCCACGTCTGGTTGCCCCCAGGTAACCTAGGGTGACCAACCCCAAGTTCCTTTCAAAAATACAAAAAAGGTAGCAGGCGCCCTTCTCTCGAAAGAACCAGGCATGATAACCTGTTCAGTGGTTATTAACCACATTGAGAGTTCGCAGCCATTGCTTTTTGCTCACTGTACCTTCACAGATGGGAAATATCCATTTGCATATCAGTCTTTGTCCTGCCCACAAGGGCAGTCCAGCACCGAAATGCTATGGCAATTCCTCTCTGAACAAGAGTACCATCAGCAACCCCATACACGTGTTTCAGCCTTGTTGGGCATCATCAGTGAGGTGAGGCTGAGCCATGTCCATCATTCAGACAATGCAACTCCTAGTCATACATACTCCAGCCATGTCTATCATTCAGACAATACAACTCCTAGCCATACACACTCCAGTCACGTCTATCATTCAGACAATACAACTCCTAGTCATACATACTCCAGCCATGTCTATGATTCAGACAATACAACTCCTAGCATTAAACACTCCAGTCACGTCTATCAATCAGACAATACAACTCCTAGCCATACATACTCCAGCCATGTCTGTCGTTCAGACAATGCAACTCCTAGTCATACATACTCCAGCCATGTCTATCATTCAGACAATTCAATTCCTAGTCATACATACTCCATCCAAGTCTATCATTCAGACAATACAACTCCTAGCCACACATCCTCCAGTCACGTCTATCATTCAGACAATACAACTCCTAGTCATACATACTCCAGCCAGGTCTATCATTTAGACAATGCAACTCCTAGCCATGCATACTCCAGCCACGTCTATCATTCAGACAATGCACCCCTAGCCATACATACTCCAGCCACGTCTGTCATTCAGACAATGCAACTCTTAGACATGCATACTCCAGCCACGTCTATCATTCAGACAATGCACTCCTAGCCATACATACTCCAGTCACGTCTATAATTCAGAAAATACAACTCCTAGTCATAAATCATCCAGCCACATATATCATTCAGACAATGCAACTCGTAGTCATACATACTCCAGTCACGTCTATCATTCAGACAATGCAACTCCTAATCACACATACTCCAGTCATGTCTATTGTTCATACAATGCAACTCCTAATCATACATACTCCAGTCACGTCTATCATTCAGACAATGCAACTCCTAGTCATACATACTCCAGTCACGTCTATCGTTCAGACAATGCAACTCCTAGCCATGCATCTTCCAGCCACGTCTATCATTCAGACAATGCAACTCCTAGCCATACATACTCCAGCCACGTCTTTCATTCAGACAATACAACTCCTAGTTATACATACTCCAGCTATGTCTATCATTCAGACAATACAACTCCTAGCCATACACACTCCAGTCACGTCTATCATTCAGACAATACAACTCCTAGTCATACATACTCCAGCCATGTCTATCACTCAGACAATACAACTCCCAGCATTAAACACTCCAGTCACGTCTATCAATCAGACAATACAACTCCTAGCCATACATACTCCAGCCATGTCTGTCGTTCAGACAATGCAACTCCTAGTCATGCATACTCCAGCCATGTCTATCATTCAGACAATTCAACTCCTAGTCATACATACTCCAGCCATGTCTATCATTCAGACAATACAACTCCCAGCATTAAACACTCCAGTCACGTCTATCAATCAGACAATACAACTCCTAGCCATACATACTCCAGCCATGTCTATCATTTAGACAATGCAACTCCTAGCCATGCATACTCCAGCCACGTCTATCATTCAGACAATGCACCCCTAGCCATACATACTCCAGCCACGTCTGTCATTCAGACAATGCAACTCCTAGACATGCATACTCCAGCCACGTCTATCATTCAGACAATGCACTCCTAGCCATACATACTCCAGTCACGTCTATAATTCAGACAATACAACTCCTAGTCATAAATCATCCAGCCACGTCTATCATTCAGACAATGCAACTCCTAGCCACACATCCTCCAGTCACGTCTATCATTCAGACAATACAACTCCTAGTCATACATACTCCAGCCAGGTCTATCATTTAGACAATGCAACTCCTAGCCATGCATACTCCAGCCACGTCTATCATTCAGACAATGCACCCCTAGCCATACATACTCCAGCCACGTCTGTCATTCAGACAATGCAACTCCTAGACATGCATACTCCAGCCACGTCTATCATTCAGACAATGCACTCCTAGCCATACATACTCCAGTCACGTCTATAATTCAGACAATACAACTCCTAGTCATAAATCATCCAGCCACGTCTATCATTCAGACAATGCAACTCCTAGTCATACATACTCCAGTCACGTTTATCGTTCAGACAATGCAACTCCTAGTCATACATACTCCAGTCACGTCTATCGTTCAGACAATGCAACTCCTAGCCATGCATATTCCACCACGTCTATCGTTCAGACAATGCAACTCCTAGTCATACATACTCCATTCACGTCTATCGTTCAGACAATGCAACTCCCAATCATACATACTCCAGTCACATCTATCGTTCAGACAATGCAACTCCTAGTCATACATACTCCAGTCACGCCTATCGTTCAGACAATGCAACTCCTAGCCATGCATATTCCAGCCACGTCTATCATTCAGACAATGCAACTCCTAGCCATACATACTCCAGCCACGTCTTTCATTCAGACAATGCAACTCCTAGCCATGCATATTCCAGCCACGTCTATCATTCAGACAATGCAACTCCTAGTCATACATACTCCAGCCATGTCTATCATTCAGACAATGCAACTCCTAGTCATACATACTCCAGCCATGCCTATCATTCAGACAATACAACTCCTAGTCATACACACTCCAGTCACGTCTATCATTCAGACAATGCAACTCCTAGCCATACATTCTACAGTCACATCTATCATTCAGAAAATGCAACTCCTAGTCATACATACTCCAGCCATGTCTATCATTCAGACAATGCAACTCCTAGTCATACATACTCCAGCCATGCCTATCATTCAGACAATACAACTCCTAGCCATACACACTCCAGTCACGTCTATCATTCAGACAATGCAACTCCTAGCCATACACACTCCAGTCACGTCTGTCATTCAGACAATGCAACTCCTAGCCATACATCCTACAGTCACATCTATCATTCAGAAAATGCAACTCCTAGTCATACATACTCCAGCCATGTCTTTCATTCAGACAATGCAACTCCTAGTCATACATACTCCAGCCATGCCTATCATTCAGACAATACAACTCCTAGCCATACACACTCCAGTCACGTCTATCATTCAGACAATGCAACTCCTACTCACACATACTCCAGCCACGTCTATCATTCAGACAATACAACAAAGATAGCAGGCGCCCCTCTCTCGAAAGAACAAGGCATGATAACCTGTTCAGTGGTTATTAACCACATTGAGAGTTTGCAGCCATTGCTTTTTGCTCACTGTACCTTCACAGATGGGAAATATCTATTTGCATATCAGTCTTTGTCCTGCCCACAAGGGCAGTCCAGCACCGAAATGCTATGGCAATTCCTCTCTGAACAAGAGTACCATCAGCAACCACATACACGTGTTTCAGCCTTGTTGGGCATCATCAGTGAGGTGAAGCTGAGCCTCTCTAAGCACAGTGAGCAGGGAGTCCACGTCTGGTTGCCCCCAGGTAACCTAGGGTGACCAACCCCAAGTTCCTTTCAAAAATGCAAAAAAGGTAGCAGGCGCCCTTCTCTCGAAAGAACCAGGCATGATAACCTGTTCAGTGGTTATTAACCACATTGAGAGTTCGCAGCCATTGCTTTTTGCTCACTGTACCTTCACAGATGGGAAATATCCATTTGCATATCAGTCTTTGTCCTGCCGACAAGGGCAGTCCAGCACCGAAATGCTATGGCAATTCCTCTCTGAACAAGAGAACCATCAGCAACCCCATACACGTGTTTCAGCCTTGTTGGGCATCATCAGTGAGGTGAGGCTGAGCCATGTCCATCATTCAGACAATGCAACTCCTAGTCATACATACTCCAGCCATGTCTATCATTCAGACAATACAACTCCTAGCCATACACACTCCAGTCACGTCTATCATTCAGACAATACAACTCCTAGTCATACATACTCCAGCCATGTCTATCATTCAGACAATACAACTCCTAGCATTAAACACTCCAGTCACGTCTATCAATCAGACAATACAACTCCTAGCCATACATACTCCAGCCATGTCTGTCGTTCAGACAATGCAACTCCTAGTCATACATACTCCAGCCATGTCTATCATTCAGACAATTCAATTCCTAGTCATACATACTCCATCCAAGTCTATCATTCAGACAATACAACTCCTAGCCACACATCCTCCAGTCACGTCTATCATTCAGACAATACAACTCCTAGTCATACATACTCCAGCCAGGTCTATCATTTAGACAATGCAACTCCTAGCCATGCATACTCCAGCCACGTCTATCATTCAGACAATGCACCCCTAGCCATACATACTCCAGCCTCGTCTGTCATTCAGACAATGCAACTCTTAGACATGCATACTCCAGCCACGTCTATCATTCAGACAATGCACTCCTAGCCATACATACTCCAGTCACGTCTATAATTCAGACAATACAACTCCTAGTCATAAATCATCCAGCCACATATATCATTCAGACAATGCAACTCCTAGTCATACATACTCCAGTCACGTCTATCATTCAGACAATGCAACTCCTAATCACACATACTCCAGTCATGTCTATTGTTCATACAATGCAACTCCTAATCATACATACTCCAGTCACGTCTATCATTCAGACAATGCAACTCCTAGTCATACATACTCCAGTCACGTCTATCGTTCAGACAATGCAACTCCTAGCCATGCATCTTCCAGCCACGTCTATCATTCAGACAATGCAACTCCTAGCCATACATACTCCAGCCACGTCTTTCATTCAGACAATACAACTCCTAGTTATACATACTCCAGCCATGTCTATCATTCAGACAATACAACTCCTAGCCATACACACTCCAGTCACGTCTATCATTCAGACAATTCAACTCCTAGTCATACATACTCCAGCCATGTCTATCATTCAGACAGTACAACTCCCAGCATTAAACACTCCAGTCACGTCTATCAATCAGACAATACAACTCCTAGCCATACATACTCCAGCCATGTCTGTCGTTCAGACAATGCAACTCCTAGTCATGCATACTCCAGCCATGTCTATCATTCAGACAATTCAACTCCTAGTCATACATACTCCAGCCATGTCTATCATTCAGACAATACAACTCCCAGCATTAAACACTCCAGTCACGTCTATCAATCAGACAATACAACTCCTAGCCATACATACTCCAGCCATGTCTATCATTTAGACAATGCAACTCCTAGCCATGCATACTCCAGCCACGTCTATCATTCAGACAATGCACCCCTAGCCATACATACTCCAGCCACGTCTGTCATTCAGACAATGCAACTCCTAGACATGCATACTCCAGCCACGTCTATCATTCAGACAATGCACTCCTAGCCATACATACTCCAGTCACGTCTATAATTCAGACAATACAACTCCTAGTCATAAATCATCCAGCCACGTCTATCATTCAGACAATGCAACTCCTAGTCATACATACTCCAGTCACGTCTATTATTCAGACAATACAACTCCTAGTCATACATACTCCAGCCACGTCTATCATTTAGACAATGCAACTCCTAGCCATGCATACTCCGGCCACGTCTATCATTCAGACAATGCACCCCTAGCCATACATACTCCAGCCACGTCTGTCATTCAGACAATGCAACTCCTAGACATGCATACTCCAGCCACGTCTATCATTCAGACAATGCACTCCTAGCCAGACATACTCCAGTCACGTCTATAATTCAGACAATACAACTCCTAGTCATAAATCATCCAGCCACGTCTATCATTCAGACAATGCAACTCCTAGTCATACATACTCCAGTCACGTTTATCGTTCAGACAATGCAACTCCTAGTCATAAATACTCCAGTCACGTCTATCGTTCAGACAATGCAACTCCTAGCCATGCATATTCCAGCCACGTCTATCATTCAGACAATGCAACTCCTAGTCATACATACTCCATTCACGTCTATCGTTCAGACAATGCAACTCCTAATCATACATACTCCAGTCACGTCTATCGTTCAGACAATGTAACTCCTAGTCATGCATACTCCAGTCACGTCTATCGTTCAGACAATGCAACTCCTAGCCATGCATATTCCAGCCACGTCTATCATTCAGACAATGCAACTCCTAGCCATACATACTCCAGCCACGTCTTTCATTCAGACAATGCAACTCCTAGCCATACATCCTCCAGCCACGTCTATCGTTCAGACAATGCAACTCCTAGTCATACATACTCCAGTCACGTCTATTGTTCAGACAATGCAACTCCTTGTCATACATACTCCAGTCACGTCTATCGTTCAGACAATACAACTCCTAGTCATGCATACTCCAGTCACGTCTATCGTTCAGACAATGCAACTCCTAGCCATGCATATTCCAGCCACGTCTATCATTCAGACAATGCAACTCCTAGCCATACATACTCCAGCCACGTCTTTCATTCAGACAATGCAACTCCTAGCCATACATACTCCAGCCACATCTATCATTCAGACAATACAACTCCTAGTCATACATCCTCCAGTCACATCTATCATTCAGATAATGCAACTCCTAGTCATACATACTCCAGTCACGTCTATCATTCAGACAATACAACTCCTAGTCATACATACTCCAGTCACGTCTATCATTCAGACAATACAACAAAGGTAGCAGGCGCCCATCTCTCGAAAGAACCAGGCATGATAACCTGTTCAGTGGTTATTAACCACATTGAGAGTTTGCAGCCATTGCTTTTTGCTCACTGTACCTTCACAGATGGGAAATGTCCATTTGCATATCAGTCTTTGTCCTGCCGACAAGGGCAGTCCAGCACCAAAATGCTATGGCAATTCCTCTCTGAACAAGAGTACCATCAGCAACCCCATACACATGTTTCAGCCTTGTTGGGCATCATCAGTGAGGTGAAGCTGAGCCTCTCTAAGCACAGTGAGCAGGGAGTCCACGTCTGGTTGCCCCCAGGTAAGCTAGGGTGACCAACCCCAAGTTCCTTTCAAAAATACAAAAAAGGTAGCAGGCGCCCTTCTCTCGAAAGAACCAGGCATGATAACCTGTTCAGTGGTTATTAATCACATTGAGAGTTCGCAGCCATTGCTTTTTGCTCACTGTACCTTCACAGATGGGAAATATCCATTTGCATATCAGTCTTTGTCCTGCCGACAAGGGCAGTCCAGCACCGAAATGCTATGGCAATTCCTCTCTGAACAAGAGTACCATCAGCAACCCCATACACGTGTTTCAGCCTTGTTGGGCATCATCAGTGAGGTGAAGCTGAGCCATGTCCATCATTCAGACAATGCAACTCCTAGTCATACATACTCCAGCCATGTCTATCATTCAGACAATACAACTCCTAGCCATACACACTCCAGTCACGTCTATCATTCAGACAATACAACTCCTAGTCATACATACTCCAGCCATGTCTATCATTCAGACAATACAACTCCTAGCATTAAACACTCCAGTCACGTCTATCAATCAGACAATACAACTCCTAGCCATACATACTCCAGCCATGTCTGTCGTTCAGACAATGCAACGCCTAGTCATACATACTCCAGCCATGTCTATCAATTAGACAATTCAATTCCTAGTCATACATACTCCAGCCAAGTCTATCATTCAGACAATACAACTCCTAGCCACACATCCTCCAGTCACGTCTATCATTCAGACAATACAACTCCTAGTCATACATACTCCAGCCACGTCTATCATTTAGACAATGCAACTCCTAGCCATGCATACTCCAGCCACGTCTATCATTCAGACAATGCACCCCTAGCCATACATACTCCAGCCACGTCTGTCATTCAGACAATGCAACTCCTAGACATGCATACTCCAGCCACGTCTATCATTCAGACAATGCACTCCCAGCCATACATACTCCAGTCACGTCTAAAATTCAGACAATACAACTCCTAGTCATAAATCATCCAGCCACATATATCATTCAGACAATGCAACTCCTAGTCATACATACTTCAGTCACGTCTATCATTCAGACAATGCAACTCCTAATCACACATACTCCAGTCATGTCTATTGTTCATACAATGCAACTCCTAATCATACATACTCCAGTCACGTCTATCATTCAGACAATGCAACTCCTAGTCATACATACTCCAGTCACGTCTATCGTTCAGACAATGCAACTCCTAGTCATAAATCATCCAGCCACATATATCATTCAGACAATGCAACTCCTAGTCATACATACTCCAGTCACGTCTATCATTCAGACAATGCAAATCCTAATCACACCTACTCCAGTCATGTCTATTGTTCATACAATGCACTCCTAATCATACATACTCCAGTCACGTCTATCATTCAGACAATGCAACTCCTAGTCATACATACTCCAGTCACGTCTATCGTTCAGACAATGCAACTCCTAGCCATGCATATTCCAGCCACGTCTATCATTCAGACAATGCAACTCCTAGCCATACATACTCCAGCCACGTCTTTCATTCAGACAATACAACTCCTAGTCATACATACTCCAGTCACGTCTATCATTCAGACAATACAACAAAGGTAGCAGGCGCCCATCTCTCGAAAGAACCAGGCATTATAACCTGTTCAGTGGTTATTAACCACATTGACAGTTTGCAGCCATTGCTTTTTGCTCACTGTACCTTCACAGATGGGAAATATCCATTTGCATATCAGTCTTTGTCCTGCCGACAAGGGCAGTCCAGCAACGAAATGCTATGGCAAATCCTCTCTGAACAAGAGTACCATCAGCAAACCCATACACATGTTTCAGCCTTGTTGGGCATCATCAGTGAGGTGAAGCTGAGCCTCTCTAAGCACAGTGAGCAGGGAGTCCACGTCTGGTTGCCCCCAGGTAACCTAGGGTGACCAACCCCAAGTTCCTTTCAAAAATACAAAAAAGGTAGCAGGCGCCCTTCTCTCGAAAGAACCAGGCATGATAACCTGTTCAGTGGTTATTAACCACATTGAGAGTTCGCAGCCATTGCTTTTTGCTCACTGTACCTTCACAGATGGGAAATATCCATTTGCATATCAGTCTTTGTCCTGCCGACAAGGGCAGTCCAGCACCGAAATGCTATGGCAATTCCTCTCTGAAAAAGAGTACCATCAGCAACCCCATACACGTGTTTCAGCCTTGTTGGGCATCCTCAGTGAGGTGAAGCTGAGCCATGTCCATCATTCAGACAATGCAACTCCTAGTCATACATAATGCAGCCATGTCTATCATTCAGACAATACAACTCCTAGTCATACATACTCCAGCCATGTCTATCATTCAGACAATACAACTCCGAGCCATACACACTCCAGTCATGTCTATCATTCAGACAATACAACTCCTAGTCATACATACTCCAGTCACGTCTATCATTCAGACAATACAACAAAGGTAGCAGGCGCCCATCTCTCGAAAGAACCAGGCATGATAACCTGTTCAGTGGTTATTAACCACATTGAGAGTTCGCAGCCATTGCTTTTTGCTCACTGTACCTTCACAGATGGGAAATATCCATTTGCATATCAGTCTTTGTCCTGCCGACAAGGGCAGTCCAGCACCGAAATTCTATGGCAATTCCTCTCTGAAAAAGAGTACCATCAGCAACCCCATACACGTGTTTCAGCCTTGTTGGGCATCCTCAGTGAGGTGAAGCTGAGCCATGTCCATCATTCAGACAATGCAACTCCTAGCCATACACACTCCAGTCACGTCTATCATTCAGACAATACAACTCCTAGTCATACATACTCCAGCCATGTCCATCATTCAGACAATACAACTCCTAGCCATACACACTCCAGTCACGTCTATCATTCAGACAATACAACTCCTAGTCATACATACTCCAGCCATGTCTATCATTCAGACAATACAACTCCTAGCATTAAACACTCCAGTCACGTCTATCATTCAGACAATACAACTCCTAGTCATACATCCTCCAGTCACGTCTATCATTCAGACAATACAACTCCTAGTCATACATACTCCAGCCACGTCTATCATTTAGACAATGCAACTCCTAGCCATGCATACTCTAGCCACGTCTATCATTCAGACAATGCACCCCTAGCCATACATACTCCAGCCACGTCTGTCATTCAGACAATGCAACTCCTAGACATGCATACTCCAGCCACGTCTATCATTCAGACAATGCACTCCTAGCCATACATACTCCAGTCACGTCTATAATTCAGACAATACAACTCCTAGTCATAAATCATCCAGCCACATATATCATTCAGACAATGCAACTCCTAGTCATACATACTCCAGTCACGTCTATCATTCAGGCAATGCAACTCCTAATCACACATACTCCAGTCATGTCTATTGTTCATACAATGCAACTCCTAATCATACATACTCCAGTCACGTCTATCATTCAGACAATGCAACTCCTAGTCATACATACTCCAGTCACGTCTATCGTTCAGACAATGCAACTCCTAGCCATGCATATTCCAGCCACGTCTATCATTCAGACAATGCAACTCCTAGCCATACATACTCCAGCCACGTCTTTCATTCAGACAATACAACTCCTAGTCATACATACTCCCGCCATGTCTATCATTCAGACAATACAACTCCTAGCCATACACACTCCAGTCACGTCTATCATTCAGACAATACAACTCCTAGTCATACATTCTCCAGCCATGTCTATCATTCAGACAATACAACTCCCAGCATTAAACACTCCAGTCACATCTATCAATCAGACAATACAACTCCTAGCCATACATACTCCAGCCATGTCTGTCGTTCAGACAATGCAACTCCTAGTCATGCATACTCCAGCCATGTCTATCATTCAGACAATTCAACTCCTAGTCATACATACTCCAGCCATGTCCATCATTCAGACAATACAACTCCTAGCCATACACACTCCAGTCACGTCTATCATTCAGACAATACAACTCCTAGTCATACATACTCCAGCCATGTCTATCATTCAGACAATACAACTCCTAGCATTAAACACTCCAGTCACGTCTATCATTCAGACAATACAACTCCTAGTCATACATCCTCCAGTCACGTCTATCATTCAGACAATACAACTCCTAGTCATACATACTCCAGCCACGTCTATCATTTAGACAATGCAACTCCTAGCCATGCATACTCTAGCCACGTCTATCATTCAGACAATGCACCCCTAGCCATACATACTCCAGCCACGTCTGTCATTCAGACAATGCAACTCCTAGACATGCATACTCCAGCCACGTCTATCATTCAGACAATGCACTCCTAGCCATACATACTCCAGTCACGTCTATAATTCAGACAATACAACTCCTAGTCATAAATCATCCAGCCACATATATCATTCAGACAATGCAACTCCTAGTCATACATACTCCAGTCACGTCTATCATTCAGGCAATGCAACTCCTAATCACACATACTCCAGTCATGTCTATTGTTCATACAATGCAACTCCTAATCATACATACTCCAGTCACGTCTATCATTCAGACAATGCAACTCCTAGTCATACATACTCCAGTCACGTCTATCGTTCAGACAATGCAACTCCTAGCCATGCATATTCCAGCCACGTCTATCATTCAGACAATGCAACTCCTAGCCATACATACTCCAGCCACGTCTTTCATTCAGACAATACAACTCCTAGTCATACATACTCCCGCCATGTCTATCATTCAGACAATACAACTCCTAGCCATACACACTCCAGTCACGTCTATCATTCAGACAATACAACTCCTAGTCATACATTCTCCAGCCATGTCTATCATTCAGACAATACAACTCCCAGCATTAAACACTCCAGTCACATCTATCAATCAGACAATACAACTCCTAGCCATACATACTCCAGCCATGTCTGTCGTTCAGACAATGCAACTCCTAGTCATGCATACTCCAGCCATGTCTATCATTCAGACAATTCAACTCCTAGTCATACATACTCCAGCCATGTCTATCATTCAGACAATACAACTCCCAGCATTAAACACTCCAGTCACGTCTATCAATCAGACAATACAACTCCTAGCCATACATACTCCAGCCATGTCTGTCGTTAAGACAATGCAACTCCTAGTCATGCATACTCCAGTCACGTCTATTATTCAGACAATACAACTCCTAGTCATACATACTCCAGCCACGTCTATCATTTAGACAATGCAACTCCTAGCCATGCATACTCCAGCCACGTCTATCATTCAGACAATGCACCCCTAGCCATACATACTCCAGCCACGTCTGTCATTCAGACAATGCAACTCCTAGACATGCATACTCCAGCCACGTCTATCATTCAGACAATGCACTCCTAGCCATACATACTCCAGTCACGTCTATAATTCAGACAATACAACTCCTAGTCATAAATCATCCAGCCACGTCTATCATTCAGACAATGCAACTCCTAGTCATACATACTCCAGTCACGTCTATCATTCAGACAATGCAACTCCTAGTCATACATACTCCATTCACGTCTATCGTTCAGACAATGCAACTCCTAGCCATGCATATTCCAGCCACGTCTATCGTTCAGACAATGCAACTCCTAGTCATACATACTCCATTCACGTCTATCGTTCAGACAATGCAACTCCTAATCATACATACTCCAGTCATGTCTATTGTTCAGACAATGTAACTCCTAGTCATACATACTCCAGTCACGTCTATCGTTCAGACAATGCAACTCCTAGCCATGCATATTCCAGCCACGTCTATCATTCAGACAATGCAACTCCTAGCCATACATACTCCAGCCACGTCTTTCATTCAGACAATGCAACTCCTAGCCATACATCTTCCAGCCACATCTATCATTCAGAGAATGCAACTCCTAGTCATACATACTCCAGTCACGTCTATCGTTCAGACAATGCAACTCCTTGTCATACATACTCCAGCCACATCTATCATTCACACAATACAACTCCTAGCCATGCATACTCCAGTCACGCCTATCATTCAGACAATGCAACTCCTAGCCATACACACTCCAGTCACGTCTATCATTCAGACAATGCAACTCCTAGCCATACATCTTACAGTCACATCTATCATTCAGAAAATGCAACTCCTAGTCATACATACTCCAGCCATGTCTATCATTCAGACAATGCAACTCCTAGTCATACATACTCCAGCCATGCCTATCATTCAGACAATACAACTCCTAGCCATACACACTCCAGTCACGTCTATCATTCAGACAATGCAACTCCTAGCCATACATCCTACAGTCACATCTATCATTCAGAAAATGCAACTCCTAGTCATACATACTCCAGCCATGTCTATCATTCAGACAATGCAACTCCTAGTCATACATACTCCAGCCATGCCTATCATTCAGACAATACAACTCCTAGCCATACACACTCCAGTCACGTCTATCATTCAGACAATGCAACTCCTAGCCATACACACTCCAGTCACGTCTATCATTCAGACAATGCAACTCCTAGCCATACATCCTACAGTCACATCTATCATTCAGAAAATGCAACTCCTAGTCATACATACTCCAGCCATGTCTTTCATTCAGACAATGCAACTCCTAGTCATACATACTCCAGCCATGCCTATCATTCAGACAATACAACTCCTAGCCATACACACTCCAGTCACGTCTATCATTCAGACAATGCAACTCCTACTCACACATACTCCAGCCACGTCTATCATTCAGACAATACAACAAAGATAGCAGGCGCCCCTCTCTCGAAAGAACAAGGCATGATAACCTGTTCAGTGGTTATTAACCACATTGAGAGTTTGCAGCCATTGCTTTTTGCTCACTGTACCTTCACAGATGGGAAATATCCATTTGCATATCAGTCTTTGTCCTGCCCACAAGGGCAGTCCAGCACCGAAATGCTATGGCAATTCCTCTCTGAACAAGAGTACCATCAGCAACCACATACACGTGTTTCAGCCTTGTTGGGCATCATCAGTGAGGTGAAGCTGAACCTCTCTAAGCACAGTGAGCAGGGAGTCCACGTCTGGTTGCCCCCAGGTAACCTAGGGTGACCAACCCCAAGTTCCTTTCAAAAATACAAAAAAGGTAGCAGGCGCCCTTCTCTCGAAAGAACCAGGCATGATAACCTGTTCAGTGGTTATTAACCACATTGAGAGTTCGCAGCCATTGCTTTTTGCTCACTGTACCTTCACAGATGGGAAATATCCATTTGCATATCAGTCTTTGTCCTGCTCACAAGGGCAGTCCAGCACCGAAATGCTATGGCAATTCCTCTCTGAACAAGAGTACCATCAGCAACCACATACAAGTGTTTAAGCCTTGTTGGGCATCATCAGTGAGGTGAAGCTGAACCTCTCTAAGCACAGTGAGCAGGGAGTCCACGTCTGGTTGCCCCCAGGTAACCTAGGGTGACCAACCCCAAGTTCCTTTCAAAAATACAAAAAAGGTAGCAGGCGCCCTTCTCTCGAAAGAACCAGGCATGATAACCTGTTCAGTGGTTATTAACCACATTGAGAGTTCGCAGCCATTGCTTTTTGCTCACTGTACCTTCACAGATGGGAAATATCCATTTGCATATCAGTCTTTGTCCTGCCCACAAGGGCAGTCCAGCACCGAAATGCTATGGCAATTCCTCTCTGAACAAGAGTACCATCAGCAACCCCATACACGTGTTTCAGCCTTGTTGGGCATCATCAGTGAGGTGAGGCTGAGCCATGTCCATCATTCAGACAATGCAACTCCTAGTCATACATACTCCAGCCATGTCTATCATTCAGACAATACAACTCCTAGCCATACACACTCCAGTCACGTCTATCATTCAGACAATACAACTCCTAGTCATACATACTCCAGCCATGTCTATGATTCAGACAATACAACTCCTAGCATTAAACACTCCAGTCACGTCTATCAATCAGACAATACAACTCCTAGCCATACATACTCCAGCCATGTCTGTCGTTCAGACAATGCAACTCCTAGTCATACATACTCCAGCCATGTCTATCATTCAGACAATTCAATTCCTAGTCATACATACTCCATCCAAGTCTATCATTCAGACAATACAACTCCTAGCCACACATCCTCCAGTCACGTCTATCATTCAGACAATACAACTCCTAGTCATACATACTCCAGCCAGGTCTATCATTTAGACAATGCAACTCCTAGCCATGCATACTCCAGCCACGTCTATCATTCAGACAATGCACCCCTAGCCATACATACTCCAGCCACGTCTGTCATTCAGACAATGCAACTCTTAGACATGCATACTCCAGCCACGTCTATCATTCAGACAATGCACTCCTAGCCATACATACTCCAGTCACGTCTATAATTCAGAAAATACAACTCCTAGTCATAAATCATCCAGCCACATATATCATTCAGACAATGCAACTCGTAGTCATACATACTCCAGTCACGTCTATCATTCAGACAATGCAACTCCTAATCACACATACTCCAGTCATGTCTATTGTTCATACAATGCAACTCCTAATCATACATACTCCAGTCACGTCTATCATTCAGACAATGCAACTCCTAGTCATACATACTCCAGTCACGTCTATCGTTCAGACAATGCAACTCCTAGCCATGCATCTTCCAGCCACGTCTATCATTCAGACAATGCAACTCCTAGCCATACATACTCCAGCCACGTCTTTCATTCAGACAATACAACTCCTAGTTATACATACTCCAGCTATGTCTATCATTCAGACAATACAACTCCTAGCCATACACACTCCAGTCACGTCTATCATTCAGACAATACAACTCCTAGTCATACATACTCCAGCCATGTCTATCACTCAGACAATACAACTCCCAGCATTAAACACTCCAGTCACGTCTATCAATCAGACAATACAACTCCTAGCCATACATACTCCAGCCATGTCTGTCGTTCAGACAATGCAACTCCTAGTCATGCATACTCCAGCCATGTCTATCATTCAGACAATTCAACTCCTAGTCATACATACTCCAGCCATGTCTATCATTCAGACAATACAACTCCCAGCATTAAACACTCCAGTCACGTCTATCAATCAGACAATACAACTCCTAGCCATACATACTCCAGCCATGTCTATCATTTAGACAATGCAACTCCTAGCCATGCATACTCCAGCCACGTCTATCATTCAGACAATGCACCCCTAGCCATACATACTCCAGCCACGTCTGTCATTCAGACAATGCAACTCCTAGACATGCATACTCCAGCCACGTCTATCATTCAGACAATGCACTCCTAGCCATACATACTCCAGTCACGTCTATAATTCAGACAATACAACTCCTAGTCATAAATCATCCAGCCACGTCTATCATTCAGACAATGCAACTCCTAGCCACACATCCTCCAGTCACGTCTATCATTCAGACAATACAACTCCTAGTCATACATACTCCAGCCAGGTCTATCATTTAGACAATGCAACTCCTAGCCATGCATACTCCAGCCACGTCTATCATTCAGACAATGCACCCCTAGCCATACATACTCCAGCCACGTCTGTCATTCAGACAATGCAACTCCTAGACATGCATACTCCAGCCACGTCTATCATTCAGACAATGCACTCCTAGCCATACATACTCCAGTCACGTCTATAATTCAGACAATACAACTCCTAGTCATAAATCATCCAGCCACGTCTATCATTCAGACAATGCAACTCCTAGTCATACATACTCCAGTCACGTTTATCGTTCAGACAATGCAACTCCTAGTCATACATACTCCAGTCACGTCTATCGTTCAGACAATGCAACTCCTAGCCATGCATATTCCACCACGTCTATCGTTCAGACAATGCAACTCCTAGTCATACATACTCCATTCACGTCTATCGTTCAGACAATGCAACTCCCAATCATACATACTCCAGTCACATCTATCGTTCAGACAATGCAACTCCTAGTCATACATACTCCAGTCACGCCTATCGTTCAGACAATGCAACTCCTAGCCATGCATATTCCAGCCACGTCTATCATTCAGACAATGCAACTCCTAGCCATACATACTCCAGCCACGTCTTTCATTCAGACAATGCAACTCCTAGCCATGCATATTCCAGCCACGTCTATCATTCAGACAATGCAACTCCTAGTCATACATACTCCAGCCATGTCTATCATTCAGACAATGCAACTCCTAGTCATACATACTCCAGCCATGCCTATCATTCAGACAATGCAACTCCTAGCCATACATTCTACAGTCACATCTATCATTCAGAAAATGCAACTCCTAGTCATACATACTCCAGCCATGTCTATCATTCAGACAATGCAACTCCTAGTCATACATACTCCAGCCATGCCTATCATTCAGACAATACAACTCCTAGCCATACACACTCCAGTCACGTCTATCATTCAGACAATGCAACTCCTAGCCATACACACTCCAGTCACGTCTGTCATTCAGACAATGCAACTCCTAGCCATACATCCTACAGTCACATCTATCATTCAGAAAATGCAACTCCTAGTCATACATACTCCAGCCATGTCTTTCATTCAGACAATGCAACTCCTAGTCATACATACTCCAGCCATGCCTATCATTCAGACAATACAACTCCTAGCCATACACACTCCAGTCACGTCTATCATTCAGACAATGCAACTCCTACTCACACATACTCCAGCCACGTCTATCATTCAGACAATACAACAAAGATAGCAGGCGCCCCTCTCTCGAAAGAACAAGGCATGATAACCTGTTCAGTGGTTATTAACCACATTGAGAGTTTGCAGCCATTGCTTTTTGCTCACTGTACCTTCACAGATGGGAAATATCTATTTGCATATCAGTCTTTGTCCTGCCCACAAGGGCAGTCCAGCACCGAAATGCTATGGCAATTCCTCTCTGAACAAGAGTACCATCAGCAACCACATACACGTGTTTCAGCCTTGTTGGGCATCATCAGTGAGGTGAAGCTGAGCCTCTCTAAGCACAGTGAGCAGGGAGTCCACGTCTGGTTGCCCCCAGGTAACCTAGGGTGACCAACCCCAAGTTCCTTTCAAAAATGCAAAAAAGGTAGCAGGCGCCCTTCTCTCGAAAGAACCAGGCATGATAACCTGTTCAGTGGTTATTAACCACATTGAGAGTTCGCAGCCATTGCTTTTTGCTCACTGTACCTTCACAGATGGGAAATATCCATTTGCATATCAGTCTTTGTCCTGCCGACAAGGGCAGTCCAGCACCGAAATGCTATGGCAATTCCTCTCTGAACAAGAGAACCATCAGCAACCCCATACACGTGTTTCAGCCTTGTTGGGCATCATCAGTGAGGTGAGGCTGAGCCATGTCCATCATTCAGACAATGCAACTCCTAGTCATACATACTCCAGCCATGTCTATCATTCAGACAATACAACTCCTAGCCATACACACTCCAGTCACGTCTATCATTCAGACAATACAACTCCTAGTCATACATACTCCAGCCATGTCTATCATTCAGACAATACAACTCCTAGCATTAAACACTCCAGTCACGTCTATCAATCAGACAATACAACTCCTAGCCATACATACTCCAGCCATGTCTGTCGTTCAGACAATGCAACTCCTAGTCATACATACTCCAGCCATGTCTATCATTCAGACAATTCAATTCCTAGTCATACATACTCCATCCAAGTCTATCATTCAGACAATACAACTCCTAGCCACACATCCTCCAGTCACGTCTATCATTCAGACAATACAACTCCTAGTCATACATACTCCAGCCAGGTCTATCATTTAGACAATGCAACTCCTAGCCATGCATACTCCAGCCACGTCTATCATTCAGACAATGCACCCCTAGCCATACATACTCCAGCCTCGTCTGTCATTCAGACAATGCAACTCTTAGACATGCATACTCCAGCCACGTCTATCATTCAGACAATGCACTCCTAGCCATACATACTCCAGTCACGTCTATAATTCAGACAATACAACTCCTAGTCATAAATCATCCAGCCACATATATCATTCAGACAATGCAACTCCTAGTCATACATACTCCAGTCACGTCTATCATTCAGACAATGCAACTCCTAATCACACATACTCCAGTCATGTCTATTGTTCATACAATGCAACTCCTAATCATACATACTCCAGTCACGTCTATCATTCAGACAATGCAACTCCTAGTCATACATACTCCAGTCACGTCTATCGTTCAGACAATGCAACTCCTAGCCATGCATCTTCCAGCCACGTCTATCATTCAGACAATGCAACTCCTAGCCATACATACTCCAGCCACGTCTTTCATTCAGACAATACAACTCCTAGTTATACATACTCCAGCCATGTCTATCATTCAGACAATACAACTCCTAGCCATACACACTCCAGTCACGTCTATCATTCAGACAATTCAACTCCTAGTCATACATACTCCAGCCATGTCTATCATTCAGACAGTACAACTCCCAGCATTAAACACTCCAGTCACGTCTATCAATCAGACAATACAACTCCTAGCCATACATACTCCAGCCATGTCTGTCGTTCAGACAATGCAACTCCTAGTCATGCATACTCCAGCCATGTCTATCATTCAGACAATTCAACTCCTAGTCATACATACTCCAGCCATGTCTATCATTCAGACAATACAACTCCCAGCATTAAACACTCCAGTCACGTCTATCAATCAGACAATACAACTCCTAGCCATACATACTCCAGCCATGTCTATCATTTAGACAATGCAACTCCTAGCCATGCATACTCCAGCCACGTCTATCATTCAGACAATGCACCCCTAGCCATACATACTCCAGCCACGTCTGTCATTCAGACAATGCAACTCCTAGACATGCATACTCCAGCCACGTCTATCATTCAGACAATGCACTCCTAGCCATACATACTCCAGTCACGTCTATAATTCAGACAATACAACTCCTAGTCATAAATCATCCAGCCACGTCTATCATTCAGACAATGCAACTCCTAGTCATACATACTCCAGTCACGTCTATTATTCAGACAATACAACTCCTAGTCATACATACTCCAGCCACGTCTATCATTTAGACAATGCAACTCCTAGCCATGCATACTCCGGCCACGTCTATCATTCAGACAATGCACCCCTAGCCATACATACTCCAGCCACGTCTGTCATTCAGACAATGCAACTCCTAGACATGCATACTCCAGCCACGTCTATCATTCAGACAATGCACTCCTAGCCAGACATACTCCAGTCACGTCTATAATTCAGACAATACAACTCCTAGTCATAAATCATCCAGCCACGTCTATCATTCAGACAATGCAACTCCTAGTCATACATACTCCAGTCACGTTTATCGTTCAGACAATGCAACTCCTAGTCATAAATACTCCAGTCACGTCTATCGTTCAGACAATGCAACTCCTAGCCATGCATATTCCAGCCACGTCTATCATTCAGACAATGCAACTCCTAGTCATACATACTCCATTCACGTCTATCGTTCAGACAATGCAACTCCTAATCATACATACTCCAGTTACGTCTATCGTTCAGACAATGTAACTCCTAGTCATGCATACTCCAGTCACGTCTATCGTTCAGACAATGCAACTCCTAGCCATGCATATTCCAGCCACGTCTATCATTCAGACAATGCAACTCCTAGCCATACATACTCCAGCCACGTCTTTCATTCAGACAATGCAACTCCTAGCCATACATCCTCCAGCCACGTCTATCGTTCAGACAATGCAACTCCTAGTCATACATACTCCAGTCACGTCTATTGTTCAGACAATGCAACTCCTTGTCATACATACTCCAGTCACGTCTATCGTTCAGACAATACAACTCCTAGTCATGCATACTCCAGTCACGTCTATCGTTCAGACAATGCAACTCCTAGCCATGCATATTCCAGCCACGTCTATCATTCAGACAATGCAACTCCTAGCCATACATACTCCAGCCACGTCTTTCATTCAGACAATGCAACTCCTAGCCATACATACTCCAGCCACATCTATCATTCAGACAATACAACTCCTAGTCATACATCCTCCAGTCACATCTATCATTCAGATAATGCAACTCCTAGTCATACATACTCCAGTCACGTCTATCATTCAGACAATACAACTCCTAGTCATACATACTCCAGTCACGTCTATCATTCAGACAATACAACAAAGGTAGCAGGCGCCCATCTCTCGAAAGAACCAGGCATGATAACCTGTTCAGTGGTTATTAACCACATTGAGAGTTTGCAGCCATTGCTTTTTGCTCACTGTACCTTCACAGATGGGAAATGTCCATTTGCATATCAGTCTTTGTCCTGCCGACAAGGGCAGTCCAGCACCAAAATGCTATGGCAATTCCTCTCTGAACAAGAGTACCATCAGCAACCCCATACACATGTTTCAGCCTTGTTGGGCATCATCAGTGAGGTGAAGCTGAGCCTCTCTAAGCACAGTGAGCAGGGAGTCCACGTCTGGTTGCCCCCAGGTAAGCTAGGGTGACCAACCCCAAGTTCCTTTCAAAAATACAAAAAAGGTAGCAGGCGCCCTTCTCTCGAAAGAACCAGGCATGATAACCTGTTCAGTGGTTATTAATCACATTGAGAGTTCGCAGCCATTGCTTTTTGCTCACTGTACCTTCACAGATGGGAAATATCCATTTGCATATCAGTCTTTGTCCTGCCGACAAGGGCAGTCCAGCACCGAAATGCTATGGCAATTCCTCTCTGAACAAGAGTACCATCAGCAACCCCATACACGTGTTTCAGCCTTGTTGGGCATCATCAGTGAGGTGAAGCTGAGCCATGTCCATCATTCAGACAATGCAACTCCTAGTCATACATACTCCAGCCATGTCTATCATTCAGACAATACAACTCCTAGCCATACACACTCCAGTCACGTCTATCATTCAGACAATACAACTCCTAGTCATACATACTCCAGCCATGTCTATCATTCAGACAATACAACTCCTAGCATTAAACACTCCAGTCACGTCTATCAATCAGACAATACAACTCCTAGCCATACATACTCCAGCCATGTCTGTCGTTCAGACAATGCAACGCCTAGTCATACATACTCCAGCCATGTCTATCAATTAGACAATTCAATTCCTAGTCATACATACTCCAGCCAAGTCTATCATTCAGACAATACAACTCCTAGCCACACATCCTCCAGTCACGTCTATCATTCAGACAATACAACTCCTAGTCATACATACTCCAGCCACGTCTATCATTTAGACAATGCAACTCCTAGCCATGCATACTCCAGCCACGTCTATCATTCAGACAATGCACCCCTAGCCATACATACTCCAGCCACGTCTGTCATTCAGACAATGCAACTCCTAGACATGCATACTCCAGCCACGTCTATCATTCAGACAATGCACTCCCAGCCATACATACTCCAGTCACGTCTAAAATTCAGACAATACAACTCCTAGTCATAAATCATCCAGCCACATATATCATTCAGACAATGCAACTCCTAGTCATACATACTTCAGTCACGTCTATCATTCAGACAATGCAACTCCTAATCACACATACTCCAGTCATGTCTATTGTTCATACAATGCAACTCCTAATCATACATACTCCAGTCACGTCTATCATTCAGACAATGCAACTCCTAGTCATACATACTCCAGTCACGTCTATCGTTCAGACAATGCAACTCCTAGTCATAAATCATCCAGCCACATATATCATTCAGACAATGCAACTCCTAGTCATACATACTCCAGTCACGTCTATCATTCAGACAATGCAAATCCTAATCACACCTACTCCAGTCATGTCTATTGTTCATACAATGCACTCCTAATCATACATACTCCAGTCACGTCTATCATTCAGACAATGCAACTCCTAGTCATACATACTCCAGTCACGTCTATCGTTCAGACAATGCAACTCCTAGCCATGCATATTCCAGCCACGTCTATCATTCAGACAATGCAACTCCTAGCCATGCATACTCCAGCCACGTCTTTCATTCAGACAATACAACTCCTAGTCATACATACTCCAGCCATGTCTATCATTCAGACAATACAACTCCTAGCCATACACACTCCAGTCACGTCTATCATTCAGACAATACAACTCCTAGTCATACATACTCCAGCCATGTCTATCATTCAGACAATACAACTCCCAGCATTAAACACTCCAGTCACGTCTATCAATCAGAAAATACAACTCCTAGCCATACATACTCCAGCCATGTCTGTCGTTCAGACAATGCAACTCCTAGTCATGCGTACACCAGCCATGTCTATCATTCAGACAATTCAACTCCTAGTCATACATACTCCAGCCAGGTCTATCATTCAGACAATACAACTCCCAGCATTAAACACTCCAGTCACGTCTATCAATCAGACAATACAACTCCTAGCCATACATACTCCAGCCATGTCTGTCGTTCAGACAATGCAACTCCTAGCCATGCATACTCCAGTCACGTCTATTATTCAGACAATACAACTCCTAGTCATACATACTCCAGCCACGTCTATCATTTAGACAATGCAACTCCTAGCCATGCATACTCCAGCCACGTCTATCATTCAGACAATGCACCCCTAGCCATACATACTCCAGCCACGTCTGTCATTCAGACAATGCAACTCCTAGACATGCATACTCCAGCCACGTCTATCATTCAGACAATGCACTCCTAGCCATACATACTCCAGTCACGTCTATAATTCAGACAATACAACTCCTAGTCATAAATCATCCAGCCACGTCTATCATTCAGACAATGCAACTCCTAGTCATACATACTCCAGTCACGTTTATCGTTCAGACAATGCAACTCCTAGTCATACATACTCCAGTCACGTCTATCGTTCAGACAATGCAACTCCTAGCCATGCATATTCCAGCCACGTCTATCGTTCAGACAATGCAACTCCTAGTCATACATACTCCATTCACGTCTATCGTTCAGACAATGCAACTCCTAATCATACATACTCCAGTCACGTCTATCATTCAGACAATGCAACTCCTAGTCATACATACTCCAGTCACGCCTATCGTTCAGACAATGCAAATCCTAGCCATGCATATTCCAGCCACGTCTATCATTCAGACAATGCAACTCCTAGCCATACATACTCCAACCACGTCTTTCATTCAGACAATGCAACTCCTAGCCATACATCCTCCAGCCACATCTATCATTCAGACAATGCAACTCCTAGTCATACATACTCCAGTCATGTCTATCGTTCAGACAATGCAACTCCTTGTCATACATACTCCAGCCACATCTATCATTCACACAATACAACTCCTAGCCATGCATACTCCAGTCACGCCTATCATTCAGACAATGCAACTCCTAGCCATACATCCTACAGTCACATCTATCATTCAGAAAATGCAACTCCTAGTCATACATACTCCAGCCATGTCTATCATTCAGACAATGCAACTCCTAGTCATACATACTCCAGCCACGTCTATCATTCAGACAATACAACAAAGATAGCAGGCGTCCCTCTCTCGAAAGAACAAGGCATGATAACCTGTTCAGTGGTTATTAACCACATTGAGAGTTTGCAGCCATTGCTTTTTGCTCACTGTACCTTCACAGATGGGAAATATCCATTTGCATATTAGTCTTTGTCCTGCCCACAAGGGCAGTCCAGCACCGAAATGCTATGGCAATTCCTCTCTGAACAAGAGTACCATCAGCAACCCCATACACGTGTTTCAGCCTTGTTGGGCATCATCAGTGAGGTGAAGCTGAGCCTCTCTAAGCACAGTGAGCAGGGAGTCCAAGTCTGGTTGCCCCCAGGTAACCTAGGGTGTCCAACCCCAAGTTCCTTTCAAAAATACAAAAAAGGTAGCAGGCGCCCTTCTCTCGAAAGAACCAGGCATGATAACCTGTTCAGTGGTTATTAATCACATTGAGAGTTCACAGCCATTGCTTTTTGCTCACTGTACCTTCACAGATGGGAAATATCCATTTGCATATCAGTCTTTGTCCTGCCGACAAGGGCAGTCCAGCAACGAAATGCTATGGCAATTCCTCTCTGAACAAGAGTACCATCAGCAACCCCATACACGTGTTTCAGCCTTGTTGGGCATCATCAGTGAGGTGAAGCTGAGCCATGTCCATCATTCAGACAATGCAACTCCTAGTCATACATACTCCAGCCATGTCTATCATTCAGACAATACAACTCCTAGCCATACACACTCCAGTCACGTCTATCATTCAGACAATACAACTCCTAGTAATACATACTCCAGCCATGTCTATCATTCAGATAATACAACTCCTAGCATTAAACACTCCAGTCACGTCTATCAATCAGACAATACAACTCCTAGCCATACATACTCCAGCCATGTCTGTCGTTCAGACAATGCAACTCCTAGTCATACATACTCCAGCCATGTCTATCATTCAGACAATTCAATTCCTAGTCATACATACGCCAGCCAAGTCTATCATTCAGACAATACAACTCCTAGCCACATATCCTCCAGTCACGTCTATCATTCAGACAATACAACTCCTAGTCATACATACTCCAGCCACGTCTATCATTTAGACAATGCAACTCCTAGCCATGCATACTCCAGCCACGTCTATCATTCAGACAATGCACCCCTAGCCATACATACTCCAGTCACGTCTATCATTCAGACAATGCAACTCCTAATCACACATACTCCAGTCATGTCTATTGTTCATACAATGCAACTCCTAATCATGCATACTCCAGTCACGTCTATCATTCAGACAATGCAACTCCTAGTCATACATACTCCAGTCACGTCTATCGTTCAGACAATGCAACTCCTAGCCATGAATATTCCAGCCACGTCTATCATTCAGACAATGCAACTCCTAGCCATACATACTCCAGCCACGTCTTTCATTCAGACAATACAACTCCTAGTCATACATACTCCAGCCATGTCTATCATTCAGACAATACAACTCCTAGCCATACACACTCCAGTCACGTCTATCATTCAGACAATACAACTCCTAG
Source organism: Ambystoma mexicanum (assembly GCF_040938575.1). Classification (NCBI taxonomy): domain Eukaryota; kingdom Metazoa; phylum Chordata; class Amphibia; order Caudata; family Ambystomatidae; genus Ambystoma; species Ambystoma mexicanum. Next base: position 96,688,080 of record NC_090927.1, read on the forward strand.
TCAAACATACTCCAGCCATGTCTATCATTCAGACAATACAACTCCCAGCATTAAACACTCCAGTCACGTCTATCAATCAGACAATACAACTCCTAGCCATACATACTCCAGCCATGTCTGTCGTTCAGACAATGCAACTCCTAGTCATGCATACTCCAGCCATGTCTATCATTCAGACAATTCAACTCCTAGTCATACATACTCCAGCCATGTCTATCATTCAGACAATACAACTCCCAGCATTAAACACTCCAGTCACGTCTATCAATCAGACAATACAACTCCTAGCCATACATACTCCAGCCATGTTTGTCGTTCAGACAATGCAACTCCTAGTCATGCATACTCCAGTCACGTCTATTATTCAGACAATACAACTCCTAGTCATACATACTCCAGCCACGTCTATCATTTAGACAATGCAACTCCTAGCCATGCATACTCCAGCCACGTCTATCATTCAGACAATGCACCCCTAGCCATACATACTCCAGCCACGTCTGTCATTCAGACAATGCAACTCCTAGACATGCATACTCCAGCCACGTCTATCATTCAGACAATGCACTCCTAGCCATACATACTCCAGTCACGTCTATAATTCAGACAATACAACTCCTAGTCATAAATCATCCAGCCATGTCCATCATTCAGACAATGCAACTCCTAGTCATACATACTCCAGCCATGTCTATCATTCAGACAATACAACTCCTAGCCATACACACTCCAGTCACGTCTATCATTCAGACAATACAACTCCTAGTCATACATACTCCAGCCATGTCTATCATTCAGACAATACAACTCCTAGCATTAAACACTCCAGTCACGTCTATCAATCAGACAATACAACTCCTAGCCATACATACTCCAGCCATGTCTGTCGTTCAGACAATGCAACGCCTAGTCATACATACTCCAGCCATGTCTATCAATTAGACAATTCAATTCCTAGTCATACATACTCCAGCCAAGTCTATCATTCAGACAATACAACTCCTAGCCACACATCCTCCAGTCACGTCTATCATTCAGACAATACAACTCCTAGTCATACATACTCCAGCCACGTCTATCATTTAGACAATGCAACTCCTAGCCATGCATACTCCAGCCACGTCTATCATTCAGACAATGCACCCCTAGCCATACATACTCCAGCCACGTCTGTCATTCAGACAATGCAACTCCTAGACATGCATACTCCAGCCACGTCTATCATTCAGACAATGCACTCCTAGCCATACATACTCCAGTCACGTCTATAATTCAGACAATACAACTCCTAGTCATAAATCATCCAGCCACATATATCATTCAGACAATGCAACTCCTAGTCATACATACTTCAGTCACGTCTATCATTCAGACAATGCAACTCCTAGCCATACATACTCCAGTCACGTCTATAATTCAGACAATACAACTCCTAGTCATAAATCATCCAGCCACATATATCATTCAGACAATGCAACTCCTAGTCATACATACTTCAGTCACGTCTATCATTCAGACAATGCAACTCCTAATCACACATACTCCAGTCATGTCTATTGTTCATACAATGCAACTCCTAATCATACATACTCCAGTCACGTCTATCATTCAGACAATGCAACTCCTAGTCATACATACTCCAGTCACGTCTATCGTTCAGACAATGCAACTCCTAGTCATAAATCATCCAGCCACATATATCATTCAGACAATGCAACTCCTAGTCATACATACTCCAGTCACGTCTATCATTCAGACAATGCAAATCCTAATCACACCTACTCCAGTCATGTCTATTGTTCATACAATGCACTCCTAATCATACATACTCCAGTCACGTCTATCATTCAGACAATGCAACTCCTAGTCATACATACTCCAGTCACGTCTATCGTTCAGACAATGCAACTCCTAGCCATGCATATTCCAGCCACGTCTATCATTCAGACAATGCAACTCCTAGCCATGCATACTCCAGCCACGTCTTTCATTCAGACAATACAACTCCTAGTCATACATACTCCAGCCATGTCTATCATTCAGACAATACAACTCCTAGCCATACACACTCCAGTCACGTCTATCATTCAGACAATACAACTCCTAGTCATACATACTCCAGCCATGTCTATCATTCAGACAATACAACTCCCATCATTAAACACTCCAGTCACGTCTATCAATCAGAAAATACAACTCCTAGCCATACATACTCCAGCCATGTCTGTCGTTCAGACAATGCAACTCCTAGTCATGCGTACACCAGCCATGTCTATCATTCAGACAATTCAACTCCTAGTCATACATACTCCAGCCAGGTCTATCATTCAGACTATACAACTCCCAGCATTAAACACTCCAGTCACGTCTATCAATCAGACAATACAACTCCTAGCCATACATACTCCAGCCATGTCTGTCGTTCAGACAATGCAACTCCTAGCCATGCATACTCCAGTCACGTCTATTATTCAGACAATACAACTCCTAGTCATACATACTCCAGCCACGTCTATCATTTAGACAATGCAACTCCTAGCCATGCATACTCCAGCCACGTCTATCATTCAGACAATGCACCCCTAGCCATACATACTCCAGCCACGTCTGTCATTCAGACATTGCAACTCCTAGACATGCATACTCCAGCCACGTCTATCATTCAGACAATGCACTCCTAGCCATACATACTCCAGTCACGTCTATAATTCAGACAATACAACTCCTAGTCATAAATCATCCAGCCACGTCTATCATTCAGACAATGCAACTCCTAGTCATACATACTCCAGTCACGTTTATCGTTCAGACAATGCAACTCCTAGTCATACATACTCCAGTCACGTCTATCGTTCAGACAATGCAACTCCTAGCCATGCATATTCCAGCCACGTCTATCGTTCAGACAATGCAACTCCTAGTCATACATACTCCATTCACGTCTATCGTTCAGACAATGCAACTCCTAATCATACATACTCCAGTCACGTCTATCATTCAGACAATGCAACTCCTAGTCATACATACTCCAGTCACGCCTATCGTTCAGACAATGCAACTCCTAGCCATGCATATTCCAGCCACGTCTATCATTCAGACAATGCAACTCCTAGCCATACATACTCCAGCCACGTCTTTCATTCAGACAATGCAACTCCTAGCCATACATCCTCCAGCCACATCTATCATTCAGACAATGCAACTCCTAGTCATACATACTCCAGTCATGTCTATCGTTCAGACAATGCAACTCCTTGTCATACATACTCCAGCCACATCTATCATTCACACAATACAACTCCTAGCCATGCATACTCCAGTCACGCCTATCATTCAGACAATGCAACTCCTAGCCATACATCCTACAGTCACATCTATCATTCAGAAAATGCAACTCCTAGTCATACATACTCCAGCCATGTCTATCATTTAGACAATGCAACTCCTAGTCATACATACTCCAGCCATGCCTATCATTCAGACAATACAACTCCTAGCCATACACACTCCAGTCACGTCTATCATTCAGACAATGCAACTCCTAGCCATACATCCTACAGTCACATCTATCATTCAGAAAATGCAACTCCTAGTCATACATACTCCAGCCATGTCTATCATTCAGACAATGCAACTCCTAGTCATACATACTCCAGCCATGTCTATCATTCAGACAATGCAACTCCTAGCCATACACACTCCAGTCACGTCTATCATTCAGACAATGCAACTCCTAGCCATACACACTCCAGTCACGTCTATCATTCAGACAATGCAACTCCTAGCCATACATCCTACAGTCACATCTATCATTCAGAAAATGCAACTCCTAGTCATACATACTCCAGCCATGTCTATCATTCAGACAATGCAACTCCTACTCACACATACTCCAGCCACGTCTATCATTCAGACAATACAACAAAGATAGCAGGCGTCCCTCTCTCGAAAGAACAAGGCATGATAACCTGTTCAGTGGTTATTAACCACATTGAGAGTTTGCAGCCATTGCTTTTTGCTCACTGTACCTTCACAGATGGGAAATATCCATTTGCATATCAGTCTTTGTCCTGCCCACAAGGGCAGTCCAGCACCGAAATGCTATGGCAATTCCTCTCTGAACAAGAGTACCATCAGCAACCCCATACACGTGTTTCAGCCTTGTTGGGCATCATCAGTGAGGTGAAGCTGAGCCTCTCTAAGCACAGTGAGCAGGGAGTCCAAGTCTGGTTGCCCCCAGGTAACCTAGGGTGTCCAACCCCAAGTTCCTTTCAAAAATACAAAAAAGGTAGCAGGCGCCCTTCTCTCGAAAGAACCAGGCATGATAACCTGTTCAGTGGTTATTAATCACATTGAGAGTTCACAGCCATTGCTTTTTGCTCACTGTACCTTCACAGATGGGAAATATCCATTTGCATATCAGTCTTTGTCCTGCCGACAAGGGCAGTCCAGCAACGAAATGCTATGGCAATTCCTCTCTGAACAAGAGTACCATCAGCAACCCCATACACGTGTTTCAGCCTTGTTGGGCATCATCAGTGAGGTGAAGCTGAGCCATGTCCATCATTCAGACAATGCAACTCCTAGTCATACATACTCCAGCCATGTCTATCATTCAGACAATACAACTCCTAGCCATACACACTCCAGTCACGTCTATCATTCAGACAATACAACTCCTAGTCATACATACTCCAGCCATGTCTATCATTCAGATAATACAACTCCTAGCATTAAACACTCCAGTCACGTCTATCAATCAGACAATACAACTCCTAGCCATACATACTCCAGCCATGTCTGTCGTTCAGACAATGCAACTCCTAGTCATACATACTCCAGCCATGTCTATCATTCAGACAATTCAATTCCTAGTCATACATACGCCAGCCAAGTCTATCATTCAGACAATACAACTCCTAGCCACACATCCTCCAGTCACGTCTATCATTCAGACAATACAACTCCTAGTCATACATACTCCAGCCACGTCTATCATTTAGACAATGCAACTCCTAGCCATGCATACTCCAGCCACGTCTATCATTCAGACAATGCACCCCTAGCCATACATACTCCAGTCACGTCTATCATTCAGACAATGCAACTCCTAATCACACATACTCCAGTCATGTCTATTGTTCATACAATGCAACTCCTAATCATGCATACTCCAGTCACGTCTATCATTCAGACAATGCAACTCCTAGTCATACATACTCCAGTCACGTCTATCGTTCAGACAATGCAACTCCTAGCCATGCATATTCCAGCCACGTCTATCATTCAGACAATGCAACCCCTAGCCATACATACTCCAGCCACGTCTTTCATTCAGACAATACAACTCCTAGTCATACATACTCCAGCCATGTCTATCATTCAGACAATACAACTCCTAGCCATACACACTCCAGTCACGTCTATCATTCAGACAATACAACTCCTAGTCATACATACTCCAGCCATGTCTATCATTCAGACAATACAACTCCCAGCATTAAACACTCCAGTCACGTCTATCAATCAGACAATACAACTCCTAGCCATACATACTCCAGCCATGTCTGTCGTTCAGACAATGCAACTCCTAGTCATGCATACTCCAGCCATGTCTATCATTCAGACAATTCAACTCCTAGTCATACATACTCCAGCCATGTCTATCATTCAGACAATACAACTCCCAGCATTAAACACTCCAGTCACGTCTATCAATCAGACAATACAACTCCTAGCCATACATACTCCAGCCATGTTTGTCGTTCAGACAATGCAACTCCTAGTCATGCATACTCCAGTCACGTCTATTATTCAGACAATACAACTCCTAGTCATACATACTCCAGCCACGTCTATCATTTAGACAATGCAACTCCTAGCCATGCATACTCCAGCCACGTCTATCATTCAGACAATGCACCCCTAGCCATACATACTCCAGCCACGTCTGTCATTCAGACAATGCAACTCCTAGACATGCATACTCCAGCCACGTCTATCATTCAGACAATGCACTCCTAGCCATACATACTCCAGTCACGTCTATAATTCAGACAATACAACTCCTAGTCATAAATCATCCAGCCATGTCTATCATTCAGACAATGCAACTCCTAGTCATACATACTCCAGTCACGTCTATCGTTCAGACAATGCAACTCCTAGTCATACATACTCCAGTCACGTCTATCATTCAGACAATACAACTCCTAGTCATACATACTCCAGCCATGTCTATCATTCAGACAATACAACTCCTAGCATTAAACACTCCAGTCACGTCTATCAATCAGACAATACAACTCCTAGCCATACATACTCCAGCCATGTCTGTCGTTCAGACAATGCAACGCCTAGTCATACATACTCCAGCCATGTCTATCAATTAGACAATTCAATTCCTAGTCATACATACTCCAGCCAAGTCTATCATTCAGACAATACAACTCCTAGCCACACATCCTCCAGTCACGTCTATCATTCAGACAATACAACTCCTAGTCATACATACTCGAGCCACGTCTATCATTTAGACAATGCAACTCCTAGCCATGCATACTCCAGCCACGTCTATCATTCAGACAATGCACCCCTAACCATACATACTCCAGCCACGTCTGTCATTCAGACAATGCAACTCCTAGACATGCATACTCCAGCCACGTCTATCATTCAGACAATGCACTCCTAGCCATACATACTCCAGTCACGTCTATAATTCAGACAATACAACTCCTAGTCATAAATCATCCAGCCACATATATCATTCAGACAATGCAACTCCTAGTCATACATACTTCAGTCACGTCTATCATTCAGACAATGCAACTCCTAATCACACATACTCCAGTCATGTCTATTGTTCATACAATGCAACTCCTAATCATACATACTCCAGTCACGTCTATCATTCAGACAATGCAACTCCTAGTCATACATACTCCAGTCACGTCTATCGTTCATACAATGCAACTCCTAGTCATAAATCATCCAGCCACATATATCATTTAGACAATGCAACTCCTAGTCATACATACTCCAGTCACGTCTATCATTCAGACAATGCAAATCCTAATCACACCTACTCCAGTCATGTCTATTGTTCATACAATGCACTCCTAATCATACATACTCCAGTCACGTCTATCATTCAGACAATGCAACTCCTAGTCATACATACTCCAGTCACGTCTATCGTTCAGACAATGCAACTCCTAGCCATGCATATTCCAGCCACGTCTATCATTCAGACAATGCAACTCCTAGCCATGCATACTCCAGCCACGTCTTTCATTCAGACAATACAACTCCTAGTCATACATACTCCAGCCATGTCTATCATTCAGACAATACAACTCCTAGCCATACACACTCCAGTCACGTCTATCATTCAGACAATACAACTCCTAGTCATACATACTCCAGCCATGTCTATCATTCAGACAATACAACTCCCAGCATTAAACACTCCAGTCACGTCTATCAATCAGAAAATACAACTCCTAGCCATACATACTCCAGCCATGTCTGTCGTTCAGACAATGCAACTCCTAGTCATGCGTACACCAGCCATGTCTATCATTCAGACAATTCAACTCCTAGTCATACATACTCCAGCCAGGTCTATCATTCAGACAATACAACTCCCAGCATTAAACACTCCAGTCACGTCTATCAATCAGACAATACAACTCCTAGCCATACATACTCCAGCCATGTCTGTCGTTCAGACAATGCAACTCCTAGCCATGCATACTCCAGTCACGTCTATTATTCAGACAATACAACTCCTAGTCATACATACTCCAGCCACGTCTATCATTTAGACAATGCAACTCCTAGCCATGCATACTCCAGCCACGTCTATCATTCAGACAATGCACCCCTAGCCATACATACTCCAGCCACGTCTGTCATTCAGACAATGCAACTCCTAGACATGCATACTCCAGCCACGTCTATCATTCAGACAATGCACTCCTAGCCATACATACTCCAGTCACGTCTATAATTCAGACAATACAACTCCTAGTCATAAATCATCCAGCCACGTCTATCATTCAGACAATGCAACTCCTAGTCATACATACTCCAGTCACGTTTATCGTTCAGACAATGCAACTCCTAGTCATACATACTCCAGTCACGTCTATCGTTCAGACAATGCAACTCCTAGCCATGCATATTCCAGCCACGTCTATCGTTCAGACAATGAAACTCCTAGTCATACATACTCCATTCACGTCTATCGTTCAGACAATGCAACTCCTAATCATACATACTCCAGTCACGTCTATCATTCAGACAATGCAACTCCTAGTCAGACATACTCCAGTCACGCCTATCGTTCAGACAATGCAACTCCTAGCCATGCATATTCCAGCCACGTCTATCATTCAGACAATGCAACTCCTAGCCATACATACTCCAGCCACGTCTTTCATTCAGACAATGCAACTCCTAGCCATACATCCTCCAGCCACATCTATCATTCAGACAATGCAACTCCTAGTCATACATACTCCAGTCATGTCTATCGTTCAGACAATGCAACTCCTTGTCATACATACTCCAGCCACATCTATCATTCACACAATACAACTCCTAGCCATGCATACTCCAGTCACGCCTATCATTCAGACAATGCAACTCCTAGCCATACATCCTACAGTCACATCTATCATTCAGAAAATGCAACTCCTAGTCATACATACTCCAGCCATGTCTATCATTTAGACAATGCAACTCCTAGTCATACATACTCCAGCCATGCCTATCATTCAGACAATACAACTCCTAGCCATACACACTCCAGTCACGTCTATCATTCAGACAATGCAACTCCTAGCCATACATCCTACAGTCACATCTATCATTCAGAAAATGCAACTCCTAGTCATACATACTCCAGCCATGTCTATCCTTCAGACAATGCAACTCCTAGTCATACATACTCCAGCCATGTCTATCATTCAGACAATGCAACTCCTAGCCATACACACTCCAGTCACGTCTATCATTCAGACAATGCAACTCCTAGCCATACACACTCCAGTCACGTCTATCATTCAGACAATGCAACTCCTAGCCATACATCCTACAGTCACATCTATCATTCAGAAAATGCAACTCCTAGTCATACATACTCCAGCCATGTCTATCATTCAGACAATGCAACTCCTAGTCATACATACTCCAGCCATGCCTATCATTCAGACAATACAACTCCTAGCCATACACACTCCAGTCACGTCTATCATTCAGACAATGCAACTCCTACTCACACATACTCCAGCCACGTCTATCATTCAGACAATACAACAAAGATAGCAGGCGTCCCTCTCTCGAAAGAACAAGGCATGATAACCTGTTCAGTGGTTATTAACCACATTGAGAGTTTGCAGCCATTGCTTTTTGCTCACTGTACCTTCACAGATGGGAAGTATCCATTTGCATATCAGTCTTTGTCCTGCCCACAAGGGCAGTCCAGCACCGAAATGCTATGGCAATTCCTCTCTGAACAAGAGTACCATCAGCAACCCCATACACGTGTTTCAGCCTTGGTGGGCATCATCAGTGAGGTGAAGTTGAGCCTCTCTAAGCACAGTGAGCAGGGAGTCCAAGTCTGGTTGCCCCCAGGTAACCTAGGGTGTCCAACCCCAAGTTCCTTTCAAAAATACAAAAAAGGTAGCAGGCGCCCTTCTCTCGAAAGAACCAGGCATGATAACCTGTTCAGTGGTTATTAATCACATTGAGAGTTCACAGCCATTGCTTTTTGCTCACTGTACCTTCACAGATGGGAAATATCCATTTGCATATCAGTCTTTGTCCTGCCGACAAGGGCAGTCCAGCAACGAAACGCTATGGCAATTCCTCTCTGAACAAGAGTACCATCAGCAACCCCATACACGTGTTTCAGCCTTGTTGGGCATCATCAGTGAGGTGAAGCTGAGCCATGTCCATCATTCAGACAATGCAACTCCTAGTCATGCATACTCCAGCCATGTCTATCATTCAGACAATACAACTCCTAGCCATACACACTCCAGTCACGTCTATCATTCAGACAATACAACTCCTAGCCATACATACTCCAGCCATGTCTGTCGTTCAGACAATGCAACTCCTAGTCATACATACTCCAGCCATGTCTATCATTCAGACAATTCAATTCCTAGTCATACATACGCCAGCCAAGTCTATCATTCAGACAATACAACTCCTAGCCACACATCCTCCAGTCACGTCTATCATTCAGACAATACAACTCCTAGTCATACATACTCCAGCCACGTCTATCATTTAGACAATGCAACTCCTAGCCATGCATACTCCAGCCACGTCTATCATTCAGACAATGCACCCCTAGCCATACATACTCCAGTCACGTCTATCATTCAGACAATGCAACTCCTAATCACACATACTCCAGTCATGTCTATTGTTCATACAATGCAACTCCTAATCATGCATACTCCAGTCACGTCTATCATTCAGACAATGCAACTCCTAGTCATACATACTCCAGTCACGTCTATCGTTCAGACAATGCAACTCCTAGCCATGCATATTCCAGCCACGTCTATCATTCAGACAATGCACCCCTAGCCATACATACTCCAGCCACGTCTGTCATTCAGACAATGCAACTCCTAGTCATACATACTCCAGTCACGCCTATCGTTCAGACAATGCAACTCCTAGCCATGCATATTCCAGCCACGTCTATCATTCAGACAATGCAACTCCTAGCCATACATACTCCAGCCACGTCTTTCATTCAGACAATGCAACTCCTAGCCATACATCCTCCAGCCACATCTATCATTCAGACAATGCAACTCCTAGTCATACATACTCCAGTCATGTCTATCGTTCAGACAATGCAACTCCTTGTCATACATACTCCAGCCACATCTATCATTCACACAATACAACTCCTAGCCATGCATACTCCAGTCACGCCTATCATTCAGACAATGCAACTCCTAGCCATACATCCTACAGTCACATCTATCATTCAGAAAATGCAACTCCTAGTCATACATACTCCAGCCATGTCTATCATTTAGACAATGCAACTCCTAGTCATACATACTCCAGCCATGCCTATCATTCAGACAATACAACTCCTAGCCATACACACTCCAGTCACGTCTATCATTCAGACAATGCAACTCCTAGCCATACATCCTACAGTCACATCTATCATTCAGAAAATGCAACTCCTAGTCATACATACTCCAGCCATGTCTATCATTCAGACAATGCAACTCCTAGTCATACATACTCCAGCCATGTCTATCATTCAGACAATGCAACTCCTAGCCATACACACTCCAGTCACGTCTATCATTCAGACAATGCAACTCCTAGCCATACACACTCCAGTCACGTCTATCATTCAGACAATGCAACTCCTAGCCATACATCCTACAGTCACATCTATCATTCAGAAAATGCAACTCCTAGTCATACATACTCCAGCCATGTCTATCATTCAGACAATGCAACTCCTAGTCATACATACTCCAGCCATGCCTATCATTCAGACAATACAACTCCTAGCCATACACACTCCAGTCACGTCTATCATTCAGACAATGCAACTCCTACTCACACATACTCCAGCCACGTCTATCATTCAGACAATACAACAAAGATAGCAGGCGTCCCTCTCTCGAAAGAACAAGGCATGATAACCTGTTCAGTGGTTATTAACCACATTGAGAGTTTGCAGCCATTGCTTTTTGCTCACTGTACCTTCACAGATGGGAAATATCCATTTGCATATCAGTCTTTGTCCTGCCCACAAGGGCAGTCCAGCACCGAAATGCTATGGCAATTCCTCTCTGAACAAGAGTACCATCAGCAACCCCATACACGTGTTTCAGCCTTGTTGGGCATCATCAGTGAGGTGAAGCTGAGCCTCTCTAAGCACAGTGAGCAGGGAGTCCAAGTCTGGTTGCCCCCAGGTAACCTAGGGTGTCCAACCCCAAGTTCCTTTCAAAAATACAAAAAAGGTAGCAGGCGCCCTTCTCTCGAAAGAACCAGGCATGATAACCTGTTCAGTGGTTATTAATCACATTGAGAGTTCACAGCCATTGCTTTTTGCTCACTGTACCTTCACAGATGGGAAATATCCATTTGCATATCAGTCTTTGTCCTGCCGACAAGGGCAGTCCAGCAACGAAATGCTATGGCAATTCCTCTCTGAACAAGAGTACCATCAGCAACCCCATACACGTGTTTCAGCCTTGTTGGGCATCATCAGTGAGGTGAAGCTGAGCCATGTCCATCATTCAGACAATGCAACTCCTAGTCATACATACTCCAGCCATGTCTATCATTCAGACAATACAACTCCTAGCCATACACACTCCAGTCACGTCTATCATTCAGACAATACAACTCCTAGTCATACATACTCCAGCCATGTCTATCATTCAGATAATACAACTCCTAGCATTAAACACTCCAGTCACGTCTATCAATCAGACAATACAACTCCTAGCCATACATACTCCAGCCATGCCTGTCGTTCAGACAATGCAACTCCTAGTCATACATACTCCAGCCATGTCTATCATTCAGACAATTCAATTCCTAGTCATACATACGCCAGCCAAGTCTATCATTCAGACAATACAACTCCTAGCCACACATCCTCCAGTCACGTCTATCATTCAGACAATACAACTCCTAGTCATACATACTCCAGCCACGTCTATCATTTAGACAATGCAACTCCTAGCCATGCATACTCCAGCCACGTCTATCATTCAGACAATGCACCCCTAGCCATACATACTCCAGTCACGTCTATCATTCAGACAATGCAACTCCTAATCACACATACTCCAGTCATGTCTATTGTTCATACAATGCAACTCCTAATCATGCATACTCCAGTCACGTCTATCATTCAGACAATGCAACTCCTAGTCATACATACTCCAGTCACGTCTATCGTTCAGACAATGCAACTCCTAGCCATGCATATTCCAGCCACGTCTATCATTCAGACAATGCAACCCCTAGCCATACATACTCCAGCCACGTCTTTCATTCAGACAATACAACTCCTAGTCATACATACTCCAGCCATGTCTATCATTCAGACAATACAACTCCTAGCCATACACACTCCAGTCACGTCTATCATTCAGACAATACAACTCCTAGTCATACATACTCCAGCCATGTCTATCATTCAGACAATACAACTCCCAGCATTAAACACTCCAGTCACGTCTATCAATCAGACAATACAACTCCTAGCCATACATACTCCAGCCATGTCTGTCGTTCAGACAATGCAACTCCTAGTCATGCATACTCCAGCCATGTCTATCATTCAGACAATTCAACTCCTAGTCATACATACTCCAGCCATGTCTATCATTCAGACAATACAACTCCCAGCATTAAACACTCCAGTCACGTCTATCAATCAGACAATACAACTCCTAGCCATACATACTCCAGCCATGTTTGTCGTTCAGACAATGCAACTCCTAGTCATGCATACTCCAGTCACGTCTATTATTCAGACAATACAACTCCTAGTCATACATACTCCAGCCACGTCTATCATTTAGACAATGCAACTCCTAGCCATGCATACTCCAGCCACGTCTATCATTCAGACAATGCACCCCTAGCCATACATACTCCAGCCACGTCTGTCATTCAGACAATGCAACTCCTAGACATGCATACTCCAGCCACGTCTATCATTCAGACAATGCACTCCTAGCCATACATACTCCAGTCACGTCTATAATTCAGACAATACAACTCCTAGTCATAAATCATCCAGCCATGTCTATCATTCAGACAATGCAACTCCTAGTCATACATACTCCAGTCACGTCTATCGTTCAGACAATGCAACTCCTAGTCATACATACTCCAGTCACGTCTATCATTCAGACAATACAACTCCTAGTCATACATACTCCAGCCATGTCTATCATTCAGACAATACAACTCCTAGCATTAAACACTCCAGTCACGTCTATCAATCAGACAATACAACTCCTAGCCATACATACTCCAGCCATGTCTGTCGTTCAGACAATGCAACGCCTAGTCATACATACTCCAGCCATGTCTATCAATTAGACAATTCAATTCCTAGTCATACATACTCCAGCCAAGTCTATCATTCAGACAATACAACTCCTAGCCACACATCCTCCAGTCACGTCTATCATTCAGACAATACAACTCCTAGTCATACATACTTGAGCCACGTCTATCATTTAGACAATGCAACTCCTAGCCATGCATACTCCAGCCACGTCTATCATTCAGACAATGCACCCCTAACCATACATACTCCAGCCACGTCTGTCATTCAGACAATGCAACTCCTAGACATGCATACTCCAGCCACGTCTATCATTCAGACAATGCACTCCTAGCCATACATACTCCAGTCACGTCTATAATTCAGACAATACAACTCCTAGTCATAAATCATCCAGCCACATATATCATTCAGACAATGCAACTCCTAGTCATACATACTTCAGTCACGTCTATCATTCAGACAATGCAACTCCTAATCACACATACTCCAGTCATGTCTATTGTTCATACAATGCAACTCCTAATCATACATACTCCAGTCACGTCTATCATTCAGACAATGCAACTCCTAGTCATACATACTCCAGTCACGTCTATCGTTCATACAATGCAACTCCTAGTCATAAATCATCCAGCCACATATATCATTTAGACAATGCAACTCCTAGTCATACATACTCCAGTCACGTCTATCATTCAGACAATGCAAATCCTAATCACACCTACTCCAGTCATGTCTATTGTTCATACAATGCACTCCTAATCATACATACTCCAGTCACGTCTATCATTCAGACAATGCAACTCCTAGTCATACATACTCCAGTCACGTCTATCGTTCAGACAATGCAACTCCTAGCCATGCATATTCCAGCCACGTCTATCATTCAGACAATGCAACTCCTAGCCATGCATACTCCAGCCACGTCTTTCATTCAGACATTACAACTCCTAGTCATACATACTCCAGCCATGTCTATCATTCAGACAATACAACTCCTAGCCATACACACTCCAGTCACGTCTATCATTCAGACAATACAACTCCTAGTCATACATACTCCAGCCATGTCTATCATTCAGACAATACAACTCCCAGCATTAAACACTCCAGTCACGTCTATCAATCAGAAAATACAACTCCTAGCCATACATACTCCAGCCATGTCTGTCGTTCAGACAATGCAACTCCTAGTCATGCGTACACCAGCCATGTCTATCATTCAGACAATTCAACTCCTAGTCATACATACTCCAGCCAGGTCTATCATTCAGACAATACAACTCCCAGCATTAAACACTCCAGTCACGTCTATCAATCAGACAATACAACTCCTAGCCATACATACTCCAGCCATGTCTGTCGTTCAGACAATGCAACTCCTAGCCATGCATACTCCAGTCACGTCTATTATTCAGACAATACAACTCCTAGTCATACATACTCCAGCCACGTCTATCATTTAGACAATGCAACTCCTAGCCATGCATACTCCAGCCACGTCTATCATTCAGACAATGCACCCCTAGCCATACATACTCCAGCCACGTCTGTCATTCAGACAATGCAACTCCTAGACATGCATACTCCAGCCACGTCTATCATTCAGACAATGCACTCCTAGCCATACATACTCCAGTCACGTCTATAATTCAGACAATACAACTCCTAGTCATAAATCATCCAGCCACGTCTATCATTCAGACAATGCAACTCCTAGTCATACATACTCCAGTCACGTTTATCGTTCAGACAATGCAACTCCTAGTCATACATACTCCAGTCACGTCTATCGTTCAGACAATGCAACTCCTAGCCATGCATATTCCAGCCACGTCTATCGTTCAGACAATGAAACTCCTAGTCATACATACTCCATTCACGTCTATCGTTCAGACAATGCAACTCCTAATCATACATACTCCAGTCACGTCTATCATTCAGACAATGCAACTCCTAGTCATACATACTCCAGTCACGCCTATCGTTCAGACAATGCAACTCCTAGCCATGCATATTCCAGCCACGTCTATCATTCAGACAATGCAACTCCTAGCCATACATACTCCAGCCACGTCTTTCATTCAGACAATGCAACTCCTAGCCATACATCCTCCAGCCACATCTATCATTCAGACAATGCAACTCCTAGTCATACATACTCCAGTCATGTCTATCGTTCAGACAATGCAACTCCTTGTCATACATACTCCAGCCACATCTATCATTCACACAATACAACTCCTAGCCATGCATACTCCAGTCACGCCTATCATTCAGACAATGCAACTCCTAGCCATACATCCTACAGTCACATCTATCATTCAGAAAATGCAACTCCTAGTCATACATACTCCAGCCATGTCTATCATTTAGACAATGCAACTCCTAGTCATACATACTCCAGCCATGCCTATCATTCAGACAATACAACTCCTAGCCATACACACTCCAGTCACGTCTATCATTCAGACAATGCAACTCCTAGCCATACATCCTACAGTCACATCTATCATTCAGAAAATGCAACTCCTAGTCATACATACTCCAGCCATGTCTATCCTTCAGACAATGCAACTCCTAGTCATACATACTCCAGCCATGTCTATCATTCAGACAATGCAACTCCTAGCCATACACACTCCAGTCACGTCTATCATTCAGACAATGCAACTCCTAGCCATACACACTCCAGTCACGTCTATCATTCAGACAATGCAACTCCTAGCCATACATCCTACAGTCACATCTATCATTCAGAAAATGCAACTCCTAGTCATACATACTCCAGCCATGTCTATCATTCAGACAATGCAACTCCTAGTCATACATACTCCAGCCATGCCTATCATTCAGACAATACAACTCCTAGCCATACACACTCCAGTCACGTCTATCATTCAGACAATGCAACTCCTACTCACACATACTCCAGCCACGTCTATCATTCAGACAATACAACAAAGATAGCAGGCGTCCCTCTCTCGAAAGAACAAGGCATGATAACCTGTTCAGTGGTTATTAACCACATTGAGAGTTTGCAGCCATTGCTTTTTGCTCACTGTACCTTCACAGATGGGAAGTATCCATTTGCATATCAGTCTTTGTCCTGCCCACAAGGGCAGTCCAGCACCGAAATGCTATGGCAATTCCTCTCTGAACAAGAGTACCATCAGCAACCCCATACACGTGTTTCAGCCTTGGTGGGCATCATCAGTGAGGTGAAGTTGAGCCTCTCTAAGCACAGTGAGCAGGGAGTCCAAGTCTGGTTGCCCCCAGGTAACCTAGGGTGTCCAACCCCAAGTTCCTTTCAAAAATACAAAAAAGGTAGCAGGCGCCCTTCTCTCGAAAGAACCAGGCATGATAACCTGTTCAGTGGTTATTAATCACATTGAGAGTTCACAGCCATTGCTTTTTGCTCACTGTACCTTCACAGATGGGAAATATCCATTTGCATATCAGTCTTTGTCCTGCCGACAAGGGCAGTCCAGCAACGAAACGCTATGGCAATTCCTCTCTGAACAAGAGTACCATCAGCAACCCCATACACGTGTTTCAGCCTTGTTGGGCATCATCAGTGAGGTGAAGCTGAGCCATGTCCATCATTCAGACAATGCAACTCCTAGTCATGCATACTCCAGCCATGTCTATCATTCAGACAATACAACTCCTAGCCATACACACTCCAGTCACGTCTATCATTCAGACAATACAACTCCTAGTCATACATACTCCAGCCATGTCTATCATTCAGATAATACAACTCCTAGCATTAAACACTCCAGTCACGTCTATCAATCAGACAATACAACTCCTAGCCATACATACTCCAGCCATGTCTGTCGTTCAGACAATGCAACTCCTAGTCATACATACTCCAGCCATGTCTATCATTCAGACAATTCAATTCCTAGTCATACATACGCCAGCCAAGTCTATCATTCAGACAATACAACTCCTAGCCACACATCCTCCAGTCACGTCTATCATTCAGACAATACAACTCCTAGTCATACATACTCCAGCCACGTCTATCATTTAGACAATGCAACTCCTAGCCATGCATACTCCAGCCACGTCTATCATTCAGACAATGCACCCCTAGCCATACATACTCCAGTCACGTCTATCATTCAGACAATGCAACTCCTAATCACACATACTCCAGTCATGTCTATTGTTCATACAATGCAACTCCTAATCATGCATACTCCAGTCACGTCTATCATTCAGACAATGCAACTCCTAGTCATACATACTCCAGTCACGTCTATCGTTCAGACAATGCAACTCCTAGCCATGCATATTCCAGCCACGTCTATCATTCAGACAATGCAACTCCTAGCCATACATACTCCAGCCACGTCTTTCATTCAGACAATACAACTCCTAGTCATACATACTCCAGCCATGTCTATCATTCAGACAATACAACTCCTAGCCATACACACTCCAGTCACGTCTATCATTCAGACAATACAACTCCTAGTCATACATACTCCAGCCATGTCTATCATTCAGACAATACAACTCCCAGCATTAAACACTCCAGTCACGTCTATCAATCAGACAATACAACTCCTAGCCATACATACTCCAGCCATGTCTGTCGTTCAGACAATGCAACTCCTAGTCATGCATACTCCAGCCATGTCTATCATTCAGACAATTCAACTCCTAGTCATACATACTCCAGCCATGTCTATCATTCAGACAATACAACTCCCAGCATTAAACACTCCAGTCACGTCTATCAATCAGACAATACAACTCCTAGCCATACATACTCCAGCCATGTTTGTCGTTCAGACAATGCAACTCCTAGTCATGCATACTCCAGTCACGTCTATTATTCAGACAATACAACACAACTCCTAGTCATACATACTCCAGCCACGTCTATCATTTAGACAATGCAACTCCTAGCCATGCATACTCCAGCCACGTCTATCATTCAGACAATGCACCCCTAGCCATACATACTCCAGCCACGTCTGTCATTCAGACAATGCAACTCCTAGACATGCATACTCCAGCCACGTCTATTATTCAGACAATGCACTCCTAGCCATACATACTCCAGTCACGTCTATAATTCAGACAATACAACTCCTAGTCATAAATCATCCAGCCATGTCTATCATTCAGACAATGCAACTCCTAGTCATACATACTCCAGTCACGTCTATCGTTCAGACAATGCAACTCCTAGTCATACATACTCCAGTCACGTCTATCGTTCAGACAATGCAACTCCTAGCCATGCATATTCCAGCCACGTCTATCGTTCAGACAATGCAACTCCTAGTCATACATACTCCATTCACGTCTATCGTTCAGACAATGCAACTCCTAATCATACATACTCCAGTCACGTCTATCGTTCAGACAATGCAACTCCTAGTCATACATACTCCAGTCACGTCTATCGTTCAGACAATGCAACTCCTAGCCATGCATATTCCAGCCACGTCTATCATTCAGACAATGCAACTCCTAGCCATACATACTCCAGCCACGTCTTTCATTCAGACAATGCAACTCCTAGCCATACATCCTCCAGCCACATCTATCATTCAGACAATGCAACTCCTAGTCATACATACTCCAGTCACGTCTATCGTTCAGACAATGCAACTCCTTGTCATACATACTCCAGTCACGTCTATCGTTCAGACAATACAACTCCTAGTCATACATACTCCAGTCACGTCTATTGTTCAGACAATGCAACTCCTAGCCATGCATATTCCAGCCACGTCTATCATTCAGACAATGCAACTCCTAGCCATACATACTCCAGCCACGTCTTTCATTCAGACAATGCAACTCCTAGCCATACATACTCCAGCCACGTCTATCATTCAGACAATACAACTCCTAGTCATACATCCTCCAGTCACATCTATCATTCAGATAATGCAACTCCTAGTCATACATCCTCCAGTCACATCTATCATTCAGACAATACAACTCCTAGTCATACATACTCCAGCCATGTCTATCATTCAGACAATGCAACTCCTAGTCATACATACTCCAGCCATGCCTATCATTCAGACAATACAACTCCTAGCCATACACACTCCAGTCACGTCTATCATTCAGACAATGCAACTCCTACTCACACATACTCCAGCCACGTCTATTATTCAGACAATACAACAAAGATAGCAGGCGCCCCTCTCTCGAAAGAACAAGGCATGATAACCTGTTCAGTGGTTATTAACCACATTGAGAGTTTGCAGCCATTGCTTTTTGCTCACTGTACCTTCACAGATGGGAAATATCCATTTGCATATCAGTCTTTGTCCTGCCCACAAGGGCAGTCCAGCACCGAAATGCTATGGCAATTCCTCTCTGAACAAGAGTACCATCAGCAACCACATACACGTGTTTCAGCCTTGTTGGGCATCATCAGTGAGGTGAAGCTGAGCCTCTCTAAGCACAGTGAGCAGGGAGTCCACGTCTGGTTGCCCCCAGGTAACCTAGGGTGACCAACCCCAAGTTCCTTTCAAAAATACAAAAAAGGTAGCAGGCGCCCTTCTCTCGAAAGAACCAGGCATGATAACCTGTTCAGTGGTTATTAACCACATTGAGAGTTCGCAGCCATTGCTTTTTGCTCACTGTACCTTCACAGATGGGAAATATCCATTTGCATATCAGTCTTTGTCCTGCCGACAAGGGCAGTCCAGCACCGAAATGCTATGGCAATTCCTCTCTGAACAAGAGTACCATCAGCAACCCCATACACGTGTTTCAGCCTTGTTGGGCATCATCAGTGAGGTGAAGCTGAGCCATGTCCATCATTCAGACAATACAACTCCTAGCATTAAACACTCCAGTCACGTCTATCAATCAGACAATACAACTCCTAGCCATACATACTCCAGCCATGTCTGTCGTTCAGACAATGCAACTCCTAGTCATACATACTCCAGCCATGTCTATCATTCAGACAATTCAATTCCTAGTCATACATACTCCAGCCAAGTCTATCATTCAGACAATATAACTCCTAGCCACACATCCTCCAGTCACGTCTATCATTCAGACAATTCAATTCCTAGTCATACATACTCCAGCCAGTCTATCATTCAGACAATATAACTCCTAGCCACACATCCTCCAGTCACGTCTATCATTCAGACAATACAACTCCTAGTCATACATACTCCAGCCACGTCTATCATTTAGACAATGCAACTCCTAGCCATGCATACTCCAGCCACGTCTATCATTCAGACAATGCACCCCTAGCCATACATACTCCAGTCACGTCTATCATTCAGACAATGCAACTCCTAATCACACATACTCCAGTCATGTCTATTGTTCATACAATGCAACTCCTAATCATGCATACTCCAGTCACGTCTATCATTCAGACAATGCAACTCCTAGTCATACATACTCCAGTCACGTCTATCGTTCAGACAATGCAACTCCTAGCCATGCATATTCCAGCCACGTCTATCATTCAGACAATGCAACTCCTAGCCATACATACTCCAGCCACGTCTTTCATTCAGACAATACAACTCCTAGTCATACATACTCCAGCCATGTCTATCATTCAGACAATACAACTCCTAGCCATACACACTCCAGTCACGTCTATCATTCAGACAATACAACTCCTAGTTATACATACTCCAGCCATGTCTATCATTCAGACAATACAACTCCCAGCATTAAACACTCCAGTCACGTCTATCAATCAGACAATACAACTCCTAGCCATACATACTCCAGCCATGTCTGTCGTTCAGACAATGCAACTCCTAGTCATGCATACTCCAGCCATGTCTATCATTCAGACAATTCAACTCCTAGTCATACATACTCCAGCCATGTCTATCATTCAGACAATACAACTCCCAGCATTAAACACTCCAGTCACGTCTATCAATCAGACAATACAACTCCTAGCCATACATACTCCAGCCATGTTTGTCGTTCAGACAATGCAACTCCTAGTCATGCATACTCCAGTCACGTCTATTATTCAGACAATACAACTCCTAGTCATACATACTCCAGCCACGTCTATCATTTAGACAATGCAACTCCTAGCCATGCATACTCCAGCCACGTCTATCATTCAGACAATGCACCCCTAGCCATACATACTCCAGCCACGTCTGTCATTCAGACAATGCAACTCCTAGACATGCATACTCCAGCCACGTCTATCATTCAGACAATGCACTCCTAGCCATACATACTCCAGTCACGTCTATAATTCAGACAATACAACTCCTAGTCATAAATCATCCAGCCATGTCTATCATTCAGACAATGCAACTCCTAGTCATACATACTCCAGTCACGTCTATCGTTCAGACAATGCAACTCCTAGTCATACATACTCCAGTCACGTCTATCGTTCAGACAATGCAACTCCTAGCCATGCATATTCCAGCCACGTCTATCGTTCAGACAATACAACTCCTAGTCATACATACTCCATTCACGTCTATCGTTCAGACAATGCAACTCCTAATCATACATACTCCAGTCACGTCTATCGTTCAGACAATGCAACTCCTAGTCATACATACTCCAGTCACGTCTATCGTTCAGACAATGCAACTCCTAGCCATGCATATTCCAGCCACGTCTATCATTCAGACAATGCAACTCCTAGCCATACATACTCCAGCCACGTCTTTCATTCAGACAATGCAACTCCTAGCCATACATCCTCCAGCCACATCTATCGTTCAGACAATGCAACTCCTTGTCATACATACTCCAGTCACGTCTATCGTTCAGACAATACAACTCCTAGTCATACATACTCCAGTCACGTCTATCGTTCAGACAATGCAACTCCTAGCCATGCATATTCCAGCCACGTCTATCATTCAGACAATGCAACTCCTAGGCATACATACTCCAGCCACGTCTTTCATTCAGACAATGCAACTCCTAGCCATACATACTCCAGCCACGTCTATCATTCAGACAATACAACTCCTAGTCATACATCCTCCAGTCACATCTATCATTCAGATAATGCAACTCCTAGTCATACATACTCCAGTCACGTCTATCATTCAGACAATACAACTCCTAGTCATACATACTCCAGTCACGTCTATCATTCAGACAATACAACAAAGGTAGCAGGCACCCATCTCTCAAAAGAACCAGGAATGATAACCTGTTCAGTGGTTATTAACCACATTGAGAGTTTGCAGCCATTGCTTTTTGCTCACTGTACCTTCACAGATGGGAAATATCCATTTGCATATCAGTCTTTGTCCTGCCGACAAGGGCAGTCCAGCACCGAAATGCTATGGCAATTCCTCTCTGAACAAGAGTACCATCAGCAACCCCATACACATGTTTCAGCCTTGTTGGGCATCATCAGTGAGGTGAAGCTGAGCCTCTCTAAGCACAGTGGGCAGGGAGTCCACGTCTGGTTGCCCCCAGGTAACCTAGGGTGACCAACCCCAAGTTCCTTTCAAAAATACAAAAAAGGTAGCAGGCGCCCTTCTCTCGAAAGAACCAGGCATGATAACCTGTTCAGTGGTTATTAACCACATTGAGAGTTCGCAGCCATTGCTTTTTGCTCACTGTACCTCCACAGATGGGAAATATCCATTTGCATATCAGTCTTTGTCCTGCCGACAAGGGCAGTCCAGCACCGAAATGCTATGGCAATTCCTCTCTGAACAAGAGTACCATCAGCAACCCCATACACGTGTTTCAGCCTTGTTGGGCATCATCAGTGAGGTGAAGCTGAGCCATGTCCATCATTCAGACAATGCAACTCCTAGTCATACATACTCCAGCCATGTCTATCATTAAGACAATACAACTCCTAGCATTAAACACTCCAGTCACGTCTATCAATCAGACAATACAACTCCTAGCCATACATACTCCAGCCATGTCTGTCGTTCAGACAATGCAACTCCTAGTCATACATACTCCAGCCATGTCTATCATTCAGACAATTCAATTCCTAGTCATACATACTCCAGCCAAGTCTATCATTCAGACAATATAACTCCTAGCCACACATCCTCCAGTCACGTCTATCATTCAGACAATACAACTCCTAGTCATACATACTCCAGCCACGTCTATCATTTAGACAATGCAACTCCTAGCCATGCATGCTCCAGCCACGTCTATCATTCAGACAATGAACCCCTAGCCATACATACTCCAGCCACGTCTGTCATTCAGACAATGCAACTCCTAGACATGCATACTCCAGCCACGTCTATCATTCAGACAATGCACTCCTAGCCATACATACTCCAGTCACGTCTATAATTCAGACAATACAACTCCTAGTCATAAATCATCCAGCCACATATATCATTCAGACAATGCAACTCCTAGTCATACATACTACAGTCACGTCTATCATTCAGACAATGCAACTCCTAATCACACATACTCCAGTCATGTCTATTGTTCATACAATGCAACTCCTAATCATACATACTCCAGTCACGTCTATCATTCAGACAATGCAACTCCTAGTCATACATACTCCAGTCACGTCTATCGTTCAGACAATGCAACTCCTAGCCATGCATATTCCAGCCACGTCTATCATTCAGACAATGCAAATCCTAGCCATACATACTCCAGCCACGTCTTTCATTCAGACAATACAACTCCTAGTCATACATACTCCATTCACGTCTATCGTTCAGACAATACAACTCCTAATCATACATACTCCAGTCACGTCTATCGTTCAGACAATGCAACTCCTAGTCATACATACTCCAGTCACGTCTATCGTTCAGACAATGCAACTCCTAGCCATGCATATTCCAGCCACGTCTATCATTCAGACAATGCAACTCCTAGCCATACATACTCCAGCCACGTCTTTCATTCAGACAATGCAACTCCTAGCCATACATCCTCCAGCCACATCTATCATTCAGACAATGCAACTCCTAGTCATACATACTCCAGTCACGTCTATCGTTCAGACAATGCAACTCCTTGTCATACATACTCCAGTCACGTCTATCGTTCAGACAATACAACTCCTAGTCATACATACTCCAGTCACGTCTATCGTTCACACAATGCAACTCCTAGCCATGCATATTCCAGCCACGTCTATCATTCAGACAATGCAACTCCTAGCCATACATACTCCAGCCACGTCTTTCATTCAGACAATGCAACTCCTAGCCATACATACTCCAGCCACGTCTATCATTCAGACAATACAACTCCTAGTCATACATCCTCCAGTCACATCTATCATTCAGATAATGCAACTCCTAGTCATACATCCTCCAGTCACATCTATCATTCAGACAATACAACTCCTAGTCATACATACTCCAGCCATGTCTATCATTCAGACAATGCAACTCCTAGTCATACATACTCCAGCCATGCCTATCATTCAGACAATACAACTCCTAGCCATACACACTCCAGTCACGTCTATCATTCAGACAATGCAACTCCTACTCACACATACTCCAGCCACGTCTATTATTCAGACAATACAACAAAGATAGCAGGCGCCCCTCTCTCGAAAGAACAAGGCATGATAACCTGTTCAGTGGTTATTAACCACATTGAGAGTTTGCAGCCATTGCTTTTTGCTCACTGTACCTTCACAGATGGGAAATATCCATTTGCATATCAGTCTTTGTCCTGCCCACAAGGGCAGTCCAGCACCGAAATGCTATGGCAATTCCTCTCTGAACAAGAGTACCATCAGCAACCACATACACGTGTTTCAGCCTTGTTGGGCATCATCAGTGAGGTGAAGCTGAGCCTCTCTAAGCACAGTGAGCAGGGAGTCCACGTCTGGTTGCCCCCAGGTAACCTAGGGTGACCAACCCCAAGTTCCTTTCAAAAATACAAAAAAGGTAGCAGGCGCCCTTCTCTCGAAAGAACCAGGCATGATAACCTGTTCAGTGGTTATTAACCACATTGAGAGTTCGCAGCCATTGCTTTTTGCTCACTGTACCTTCACAGATGGGAAATATCCATTTGCATATCAGTCTTTGTCCTGCCGACAAGGGCAGTCCAGCACCGAAATGCTATGGCAATTCCTCTCTGAACAAGAGTACCATCAGCAACCCCATACACGTGTTTCAGCCTTATTGGGCATCATCAGTGAGGTGAAGCTGAGCCATGTCCATCATTCAGACAATGCAACTCCTAGTCATACATACTCCAGCCATGTCTATCATTCAGACAATACAACTCCTAGCATTAAACACTCCAGTCACGTCTATCAATCAGACAATACAACTCCTAGCCATACATACTCCAGCCATGTCTGTCGTTCAGACAATGCAACTCCTAGTCATACATACTCCAGCCATGTCTATCATTCAGACAATTCAATTCCTAGTCATACATACTCCAGCCAAGTCTATCATTCAGACAATATAACTCCTAGCCACACATCCTCCAGTCACGTCTATCATTCAGACAATTCAATTCCTAGTCATACATACTCCAGCCAGTCTATCATTCAGACAATATAACTCCTAGCCACACATCCTCCAGTCACGTCTATCATTCAGACAATACAACTCCTAGTCATACATACTCCAGCCACGTCTATCATTTAGACAATGCAACTCCTAGCCATGCATACTCCAGCCACGTCTATCATTCAGACAATGCACCCCTAGCCATACATACTCCAGTCACGTCTATCATTCAGACAATGCAACTCCTAATCACACATACTCCAGTCATGTCTATTGTTCATACAATGCAACTCCTAATCATGCATACTCCAGTCACGTCTATCATTCAGACAATGCAACTCCTAGTCATACATACTCCAGTCACGTCTATCGTTCAGACAATGCAACTCCTAGCCATGCATATTCCAGCCACGTCTATCATTCAGACAATGCAACTCCTAGCCATACATACTCCAGCCACGTCTTTCATTCAGACAATACAACTCCTAGTCATACATACTCCAGCCATGTCTATCATTCAGACAATACAACTCCTAGCCATACACACTCCAGTCACGTCTATCATTCAGACAATACAACTCCTAGTTATACATACTCCAGCCATGTCTATCATTCAGACAATACAACTCCCAGCATTAAACACTCCAGTCACGTCTATCAATCAGACAATACAACTCCTAGCCATACATACTCCAGCCATGTCTGTCGTTCAGACAATGCAACTCCTAGTCATGCATACTCCAGCCATGTCTATCATTCAGACAATTCAACTCCTAGTCATACATACTCCAGCCATGTCTATCATTCAGACAATACAACTCCCAGCATTAAACACTCCAGTCACGTCTATCAATCAGACAATACAACTCCTAGCCATACATACTCCAGCCATGTTTGTCGTTCAGACAATGCAACTCCTAGTCATGCATACTCCAGTCACGTCTATTATTCAGACAATACAACTCCTAGTCATACATACTCCAGCCACGTCTATCATTTAGACAATGCAACTCCTAGCCATGCATACTCCAGCCACGTCTATCATTCAGACAATGCACCCCTAGCCATACATACTCCAGCCACGTCTGTCATTCAGACAATGCAACTCCTAGACATGCATACTCCAGCCACGTCTATCATTCAGACAATGCACTCCTAGCCATACATACTCCAGTCACGTCTATAATTCAGACAATACAACTCCTAGTCATAAATCATCCAGCCATGTCTATCATTCAGACAATGCAACTCCTAGTCATACATACTCCAGTCACGTCTATCGTTCAGACAATGCAACTCCTAGTCATACATACTCCAGTCACGTCTATCGTTCAGACAATGCAACTCCTAGCCATGCATATTCCAGCCACGTCTATCGTTCAGACAATGCAACTCCTAGTCATACATACTCCATTCACGTCTATCGTTCAGACAATGCAACTCCTAATCATACATACTCCAGTCACGTCTATCGTTCAGACAATGCAACTCCTAGTCATACATACTCCAGTCACGTCTATCGTTCAGACAATACAACTCCTAGTCATACATACTCCAGCCATGTCTATCATTCAGACAATGCAACTCCTAGCCATACATACTCCAGCCACGTCTTTCATTCAGACAATGCAACTCCTAGCCATACATCCTCCAGCCACATCTATCGTTCAGACAATGCAACTCCTTGTCATACATACTCCAGTCACGTCTATCGTTCAGACAATACAACTCCTAGTCATACATACTCCAGTCACGTCTATCGTTCAGACAATGCAACTCCTAGCCATGCATATTCCAGCCACGTCTATCATTCAGACAATGCAACTCCTAGGCATACATACTCCAGCCACGTCTTTCATTCAGACAATGCAACTCCTAGCCATACATACTCCAGCCACGTCTATCATTCAGACAATACAACTCCTAGTCATACATCCTCCAGTCACATCTATCATTCAGATAATGCAACTCCTAGTCATACATACTCCAGTCACGTCTATCATTCAGACAATACAACTCCTAGTCATACATACTCCAGTCACGTCTATCATTCAGACAATACAACAAAGGTAGCAGGCGCCCATCTCTCAAAAGAACCAGGCATGATAACCTGTTCAGTGGTTATTAACCACATTGAGAGTTTGCAGCCATTGCTTTTTGCTCACTGTACCTTCACAGATGGGAAATATCCATTTGCATATCAGTCTTTGTCCTGCCGACAAGGGCAGTCCAGCACCGAAATGCTATGGCAATTCCTCTCTGAACAAGAGTACCATCAGCAACCCCATACACATGTTTCAGCCTTGTTGGGCATCATCAGTGAGGTGAAGCTGAGCCTCTCTAAGCACAGTGAGCAGGGAGTCCACGTCTGGTTGCCCCCAGGTAACCTAGGGTGACCAACCCCAAGTTCCTTTCAAAAATACAAAAAAGGTAGCAGGCGCCCTTCTCTCGAAAGAACCAGGCATGATAACCTGTTCAGTGGTTATTAACCACATTGAGAGTTCGCAGCCATTGCTTTTTGCTCACTGTACCTTCACAGATGGGAAATATCCATTTGCATATCAGTCTTTGTCCTGCCGACAAGGGCAGTCCAGCACCGAAATGCTATGGCAATTCCTCTCTGAACAAGAGTACCATCAGCAACCCCATACACGTGTTTCAGCCTTGTTGGGCATCATCAGTGAGGTGAAGCTGAGCCATGTCCATCATTCAGACAATGCAACTCCTAGTCATACATACTCCAGCCATGTCTATCATTAAGACAATACAACTCCTAGCATTAAACACTCCAGTCACGTCTATCAATCAGACAATACAACTCCTAGCCATACATACTCCAGCCATGTCTGTCGTTCAGACAATGCAACTCCTAGTCATACATACTCCAGCCATGTCTATCATTCAGACAATTCAATTCCTAGTCATACATACTCCAGCCAAGTCTATCATTCAGACAATATAACTCCTAGCCACACATCCTCCAGTCACGTCTATCATTCAGACAATACAACTCCTAGTCATACATACTCCAGCCACGTCTATCATTTAGACAATGCAACTCCTAGCCATGCATGCTCCAGCCACGTCTATCATTCAGACAATGAACCCCTAGCCATACATACTCCAGCCACGTCTGTCATTCAGACAATGCAACTCCTAGACATGCATACTCCAGCCACGTCTATCATTCAGACAATGCACTCCTAGCCATACATACTCCAGTCACGTCTATAATTCAGACAATACAACTCCTAGTCATAAATCATCCAGCCACATATATCATTCAGACAATGCAACTCCTAGTCATACATACTCCAGTCACGTCTATCATTCAGACAATGCAACTCCTAATCACACATACTCCAGTCATGTCTATTGTTCATACAATGCAACTCCTAATCATACATACTCCAGTCACGTCTATCATTCAGACAATGCAACTCCTAGTCATACATACTCCAGTCACGTCTATCGTTCAGACAATGCAACTCCTAGCCATGCATATTCCAGCCACGTCTATCATTCAGACAATGCAAATCCTAGCCATACATACTCCAGCCACGTCTTTCATTCAGACAATACAACTCCTAGGCATACATACTCCAGCCATGTCTATCATTCAGACAATACAACTCCTAGCCATACACACTCCAGTCACGTCTATCATTCAGACAATACAACTCCTAGTCATACATACTCCAGCCATGTCTATCATTCAGACAATACAACTCCCAGCATTAAACACTCCAGTCACTTCTATCAATCAGACAATACAACTCCTAGCCATACATACTCCAGCCATGTCTGTCGTTCAGACAATGCAACTCCTAGTCATGCATACTCCAGCCATGTCTATCATTCAGACAATTCAACTCCTAGTCATACATACTCCAGCCACGTCTATCATTTAGACAATGCAACTCCTAGCCATGCATACTCCAGCCACGTCTATCATTCAGACAATGCACCCCTAGCCATACATACTCCAGCCACGTCTGTCATTCAGGCAATGCAACTCCTAGACATGCATACTCCAGCCACGTCTATCATTCAGACAATGCACTCCTAGCCATACATACTCCAGTCACGTCTATAATTCAGACAATACAACTCCTAGTCATAAATCATCCAGCCACATATATCATTCAGACAATGCAACTCCTAGTCATACATACTCCAGTCACGTCTATCATTCAGACAATGCAACTCCTAATCACACATACTCCAGTCATGTCTATTGTTCATACAATGCAACTCCTAATCATACATACTCCAGTCACGTCTATCATTCAGACAATGCAACTCCTAGTCATACATACTCCAGTCACGTCTATCGTTCAGACAATGCAACTCCTAGCCATGCATATTCCAGCCACGTCTATCATTCAGACAATGCAAATCCTAGCCATACTACTCCAGCCACGTCTTTCATTCAGACAATACAACTCCTAGGCATACATACTCCAGCCATGTCTATCATTCAGACAATACAACTCCTAGCCATACACACTCCAGTCACGTCTATCATTCAGACAATACAACTCCTAGTCATACATACTCCAGCCATGTCTATCATTCAGACAATACAACTCCCAGCATTAAACACTCCAGTCACTTCTATCAATCAGACAATACAACTCCTAGCCATACATACTCCAGCCATGTCTGTCGTTCAGACAATGCAACTCCTAGTCATGCATACTCCAGCCATGTCTATCATTCAGACAATTCAACTCCTAGTCATACATACTCCAGCCACGTCTATCATTTAGACAATGCAACTCCTAGCCATGCATACTCCAGCCACGTCTATCATTCAGACAATGCACCCCTAGCCATACATACTCCAGCCACGTCTGTCATTCAGGCAATGCAACTCCTAGACATGCATACTCCAGCCACGTCTGTCATTCAGACAATGCACTCCTAGCCATACATACTCCAGTCACGTCTATAATTCAGACAATACAACTCCTAGTCATAAAACATCCAGCCACGTCTATCATTCAGACAATGCAACTCCTAGTCATACATACTCCAGTCACGTCTATCGTTCAGCAATGCAACTCCTAGTCATACATACTCCAGTCACGTCTATCGTTCAGACAATGCAACTCCTAGCCATGCATATTCCAGCCACGTCTATCGTTCAGACAATGCAACTCCTAGTCATACATACTCCATTCACGTCTATCGTTCAGACAATGCAACTCCTAATCATACATACTCCAGTCACGTCTATCGTTCAGACAATGCAACTCCTAGTCATACATACTCCAGCCACGTCTTTCATTCAGACAATGCAACTCCTAGCCATACATCCTCCAGCCACATCTATCATTCAGACAATGCAACTCCTAGTCATACATACTCCAGTCACGTCTATCGTTCAGACAATGCAACTCCTTGTCATACATACTCCAGCCACATCTATCATTCACACAATACAACTCCTAGCCATGCATACTCCAGTCACGCCTATCATTCAGACAATGCAACTCCTAGCCATACACACTCCAGTCACGTCTATCATTCAGACAATACAACTCCTAGCCATACATACTCCAGCCATGTCTGTCGTTCAGACAATGCAACTCCTAGTCATGCATACTCCAGCCATGTCTATCATTCAGACAATTCAACTCCTAATCACACATACTCCAGTCATGTCTATTGTTCATACAATGCAACTCCTAATCATACATACTCCAGTCACGTCTATCATTCAGACAATGCAACTCCTAGTCATACATACTCCAGTCACGTCTATCGTTCAGACAATGCAACTCCTAGCCATGCATATTCCAGCCACGTCTATCATTCAGACAATGCAAATCCTAGCCATACATACTCCAGCCACGTCTTTCATTCAGACAATACAACTCCTAGTCATACATACTCCAGCCATGTCTATCATTCAGACAATACAACTCCTAGCCATGCATACTCCAGTCACGCCTATCATTCAGACAATGCAACTCCTAGCCATACACACTCCAGTCACGTCTATCATTCAGACAATGCAACTCCTAGCCATACATCCTACAGTCACATCTATCATTCAGAAAATGCAACTCCTTGTCATACATACTCCAGCCACATCTATCATTCACACAATACACCTCCTAGCCATGCATACTCCAGTCACGCCTATCATTCAGACAATGCAATCCTAGCCATACACACTCCAGTCACGTCTATCATTCAGACAATGCAACTCCTAGCCATACATCCTACAGTCACATCTATCATTCAGAAAATGCAACTCCTAGTCATACATACTCCAGCCATGTCTATCATTCAGACAATGCAACTCCTAGTCATACATACTCCAGCCATGCCTATCATTCAGACAATACAACTCCTAGCCATACACACTCCAGTCACGTCTATCATTCAGACAATCCAACTCCTAGCCATACATCCTACAGTCACATCTATCATTCAGAAAATGCAACTCCTAGTCATACATACTCCAGCCATGTCTATCATTCAGACAATGCAACTCCTAGTCATACATACTCCAGCCATGCCTATCATTCAGACAATACAACTCCTAGCCATACACACTCCAGTCACGTCTATCATTCAGACAATGCAACTCCTAGCCATACACACTCCAGTCACGTCTATCATTCAGACAATGCAACTCCTAGCCATACATCCTACAGTCACATCTATCATTCAGAAAATGCAACTCCTAGTCATACATACTCCAGCCATGTCTATCATTCAGACAATGTAACTCCTAGTCATACATACTCCAGCCATGCCTATCATTCAGACAATACATCTCCTAGCCATACACACTCCAGTCACGTCTATCATTCAGACAATGCAACTCCTACTCACACACACTCCAGTCACGTCTATCATTCAGACAATGCAACTCCTAGCCATACATCCTACAGTCACATCTATCATTCAGAAAATGCAACTCCTAGTCATACATACTCCAGCCATGTCTATCATTCAGACAATGTAACTCCTAGTCATACATACTCCAGCCATGCCTATCATTCAGACAATACAACTCCTAGTCATACATACTCCAGCCACATCTATCATTCACACAATACAACTCCTAGCCATGCATACTCCAGTCACGCCTATCATTCAGACAATGCAACTCCTAGCCATACACACTCCAGTCACGTCTATCATTCAGACAATGCAACTCCTAGCCATACATACTCCAGCCACATCTATCATTCACACAAATCACCTCCTAGCCATGCATACTCCAGTCACGCCTATCATTCAGACAATGCAACTCCTAGCCATACACACTCCAGTCACGTCTATCATTCAGACAATGCAACTCCTAGCCATACATCCTACAGTCACATCTATCATTCAGAAAATGCAACTCCTAGTCATACATACTCCAGCCATGTCTATCATTCAGACAATGCAACTCCTAGTCATACATACTCCAGCCATGCCTATCATTCAGACAATACAACTCCTAGCCATACACACTCCAGTCACGTCTATCATTCAGACAATCCAACTCCTAGCCATACATCCTACAGTCACATCTATCATTCAGAAAATGCAACTCCTAGTCATACATACTCCAGCCATGTCTATCATTCAGACAATGCAACTCCTAGTCATACATACTCCAGCCATGCCTATCATTCAGACAATACAACTCCTAGCCATACACACTCCAGTCACGTCTATCATTCAGACAATGCAACTCCTAGCCATACACACTCCAGTCACGTCTATCATTCAGACAATGCAACTCCTAGCCATACATCCTACAGTCACATCTATCATTCAGAAAATGCAACTCCTAGTCATACATACTCCAGCCATGTCTATCATTCAGACAATGTAACTCCTAGTCATACATACTCCAGCCATGCCTATCATTCAGACAATACAACTCCTAGCCATACACACTCCAGTCACGTCTATCATTCAGACAATGCAACTCCTACTCACACACACTCCAGCCACGTCTATCATTCAGACAATACAACAAAGATAGCAGGCGCCCCTCTCTCGAAAGAACAAGGCATGATAACCTGTTCAGTGGTTATTAACCACATTGAGAGTTTGCAGCCATTGCTTTTTGCTCACTGTACCTTCACAGATGGGAAATACCCATTTGCATATCAGTCTTTGTCCTGCCCACAAGGGCAGTCCAGCACCGAAATGCTATGGCAATTCCTCTCTGAACAAGAGTACCATCAGCAACCACATACACGTGTTTCAGCCTTGTTGGGCATCATCAGTGAGGTGAAGCTGAGCCTCTCTAAGCACAGTGAGCAGGGAGTCCACGTCTGGTTGCCCCCAGGTAACCTAGGGTGACCAACCCCAAGTTCCTTTCAAAAATACAAAAAAGGTAGCAGGCGCCCTTCTCTCGAAAGAACCAGGCATGATAACCTGTTCAGTGGTTATTAACCACATTGAGAGTTCACAGCCATTGCTTTTTGCTCACTGTACCTTCACAGATGGGAAATATCCATTTGCATATCAGTCTTTGTCCTGCCGACAAGGGCAGTCCAGCACCGAAATGCTATGGCAATTCCTCTCTGAACAAGAGTACCATCAGCAACCCCATACACATGTTTCAGCCTTGTTGGGCATCATCAGTGAGGTGAAGCTGAGCCTCTCTAAGCACAGTGAGCAGGGAGTCCACGTCTGGTTGCCCCCAGGTAACCTAGGGTGACCAACCCCAAGTTCCTTTCAAAAATACAAAAAAGGTAGCAGGCGCCCTTCTCTCGAAAGAACCATGCATGATAACCTGTTCAGTGGTTATTAACCACATTGAGAGTTCGCAGCCATTGCTTTTTGCTTACTGTACCTTCACAGATGGGAAATATCCATTTGCATATCAGTCTTTGTCCTGCTGACAAGGGCAGTCCAGCACCGAAATGCTATGGCAATTCCTCTCTGAACAAGAGTACCATCAGCAACCCCATACACGTGTTTCAGCCTTGTTGGGCATCATCAGTGAGGTGAAGCTGAGCCATGTCCATCATTCAGACAATGCAACTCCTAGTCATACATACTCCAGCCATGTCTATCATTCAGACAATACAACTCCTAGCCATACACACTCCAGTCACGTCTATCATTCAGACAATACAACTCCTAGTCATACATACTCCAGCCATGTCTATCATTCAGACAATACAACTCCTAGCATTAAACACTCCAGTCACGTCTATCAATCAGACAATACAACTCCTAGCCATACATACTCCAGCCATGTCTGTCGTTCAGACAATGCAACTCCTAGTCATACATACTCCAGCCATGTCTATCATTCAGACAATTCAATTCCTAGTCATATATACTCCAGCCAAGTCTATCATTCAGACAATACAACTCCTAGCCACACATCCTCCAGTCACGTCTATCATTCAGACAATACAACTCCTAGTCATACATACTCCAGCCACGTCTATCATTTAGACAATGCAACTCCTAGCCATGCATACTCCAGCCACGTCTATCATTCAGACAATGCACCCCTAGCCATACATACTCCAGCCACGTCTGTCATTCAGACAATGCAACTCCTAGACATGCATACTCCAGCCACGTCTATCATTCAGACAATGCACTCCTAGCTATACATACTCCAGTCACGTCTATAATTCAGACAATACAACTCCTAGTCATAAATCATCCAGCCACATATATCATTCAGACAATGCAACTCCTAATCACACATACTCC
Organism: Ambystoma mexicanum; assembly: GCF_040938575.1. Lineage (NCBI taxonomy): Eukaryota > Metazoa > Chordata > Amphibia > Caudata > Ambystomatidae > Ambystoma > Ambystoma mexicanum. The sequence goes on from NC_090927.1 coordinate 96,724,332, forward strand.
AGTCATGTCTATTGTTCATACAATGCAACTCCTAATCATACATACTCCAGTCACGTCTATCATTCAGACAATGCAACTCCTAATCACACATACTCCAGTCATGTCTATTGTTCATACAATGCAACTCCTAATCATACATACTCCAGTCACGTCTATCATTCAGACAATGCAACTCCTAGTCATACATACTCCAGTCACGTCTATCGTTCAGACAATGCAACTCCTAGCCATGCATATTCCAGCCACGTCTATCATTCAGACAATGCAACTCCTAGCCATACATACTCCAGCCACGTCTTTCATTCAGACAATACAACACCTAGTCATAAATACTCCGGCCATGTCTATCATTCAGACAATACAACTCCTAGCCATACACACTCCAGTCACGTCTATCATTCAGACAATACAACTCCTAGTCATACATACTCCAGCCATGTCTATCATTCAGACAATACAACTCCCAGCATTAAACACTCCAGTCACGTCTAATAATCAGACAATACAACTCCTAGCCATCCATACTCCAGCCATGTCTGTCGTTCAGACAATGCAACTCCTAGTCATGCATACTCCAGCCATGTCTATCATTCAGACAATTCAACTCCTAGTCATACATACTCCAGCCATGCCTATCATTCAGACAATACAACTCCTAGCCATGCGCACTCCAGTCACGTCTATCATTCAGACAATGCAACGCCTAGCCATACATCCTACAGTCACATCTATCATTCAGACAATGCAACTCCTAGTCATACATACTCCAGCCATGCCTATCATTCAGACAATACAACTCCTAGCCATACACACTCCAGTCACGTCTATCATTCAGACAATGCAACTCCTACTCACACATACTCCAGCCACGTCTATTATTCAGACAATACAACAAAGATAGCAGGCGCCCCTCTCTCGAAAGAACAAGGCATGATAACCTGTTCAGTGGTTATTAACCACATTGAGAGTTTGCAGCCATTGCTTTTTGCTCACTGTACCTTCACAGATGGGAAATATCCATTTGCATATCAGTCTTTGTCCTGCCCACAAGGGCAGTCCAGCACCGAAATGCTATGGCAATTCCTCTCTGAACAAGAGTACCATCAGCAACCACATACACGTGTTTCAGCCTTGTTGAGCATCATCAGTGAGGTGAAGCTGAGCCACTCTAAGCACAGTGAGCAGGGAGTCCACGTCTGGTTGCCCCCAGGTAACCTAGGGTGACCAACCCCAAGTTCCTTTCAAAAATACAAAAAAGGTAGCAGGCGCCCTTCTCTCGAAAGAACCAGGCATGATAACCTGTTCAGTGGTTATTAACCACATTGAGAGTTCGCAGCCATTGCTTTTTGCTCACTGTACTTTCACAGATGGGAAATTTCCATTTGCATATCAGTCTTTGTCCTGCCGACAAGGGCAGTCCAGCACCGAAATGCTATGGCAATTCCTCTCTGAACAAGAGTACCATCAGCAACCCCATACATGTGTTTCAGCCTTGTTGGGCATCATCAGTGAGGTGAAGCTGAGCCATGTCCATCATTCAGACAATGCAACTCCTAGTCATGCATACTCCAGCCATGTCTATCATTCAGACAATTCAACTCCTAATCACACATACTCCAGTCATGTCTATTGTTCATACAATGCAACTCCTAATCATACATACTCCAGTCACGTCTATCATTCAGACAATGCAACTCCTAGTCATACATACTCCAGTCACGTCTATCGTTCAGACAATGCAACTCCTAGCCATGCATATTCCAGCCACGTCTATCATTCAGACAATGCAAATCCTAGCCATACATACTCCAGCCACGTCTTTCATTCAGACAATACAACTCCTAGTCATACATACTCCAGCCATGTCTATCATTCAGACAATACAACTCCTAGCCATACACACTCCAGTCACGTCTATCATTCAGACAATACAACTCCTAGTCATACATACTCCAGCCATGTCTATCATTTAGACAATACAACTCCCAGCATTAAACACTCCAGTCACGTCTATCAATCAGACAATACAACTCCTAGCCATACATACTCCAGCCATGTCTGTCGTTCAGACAATGCAACTCCTAGTCATGCATACTCCAGCCATGTCTATCATTCAGACAATTCAACTCCTAGTCATACATACTCCAGCCACGTCTATCATTTAGACAATGTAACTCCTAGCCATGCATACTCCAGCCACGTCTATCATTCAGACAATGCACCCCTAGCCATACATACTCCAGCCACGTCTGTCATTCAGGCAATGCAACTCCTAGACATGCATACTCCAGCCACGTCTATCATTCAGACAATGCACTCATAGCCATACATACTCCAGTCACGTCTATAATTCAGACAATACAACTCCTAGTCATAAATCATCCAGCCACGTCTATCATTCAGACAATGCAACTCCTAGTCATACATACTCCAGTCACGTCTATCGTTCAGACAATGCAACTCCTAGTCATACATACTCCAGTCACGTCTATCGTTCAGACAATGCAACTCCTAGTCATGCATACTCCAGCCATGTCTATCATTCAGACAATTCAACTCCTAATCACACATACTCCAGTCATGTCTATTGTTCATACAATGCAACTCCTAATCATACATACTCCAGTCACGTCTATCATTCAGACAATGCAACTCCTAGTCATACATACTCCAGTCACGTCTATCGTTCAGACAATGCAACTCCTAGCCATGCATATTCCAGCCACGTCTATCATTCAGACAATGCAAATCCTAGCCATACATACTCCAGCCACGTCTTTCATTCAGACAATACAACTCCTAGTCATACATACTCCAGCCATGTCTATCATTCAGACAATACAACTCCTAGCCATGCATACTCCAGTCACGCCTATCATTCAGACAATGCAACTCCTAGCCATACACACTCCAGTCACGTCTATCATTCAGACAATGCAACTCCTAGCCATACATCCTACAGTCACATCTATCATTCAGAAAATGCAACTCCTTGTCATACATACTCCAGCCACATCTATCATTCACACAATACACCTCCTAGCCATGCATACTCCAGTCACGCCTATCATTCAGACAATGCAATCCTAGCCATACACACTCCAGTCACGTCTATCATTCAGACAATGCAACTCCTAGCCATACATCCTACAGTCACATCTATCATTCAGAAAATGCAACTCCTAGTCATACATACTCCAGCCATGTCTATCATTCAGACAATGCAACTCCTAGTCATACATACTCCAGCCATGCCTATCATTCAGACAATACAACTCCTAGCCATACACACTCCAGTCACGTCTATCATTCAGACAATCCAACTCCTAGCCATACATCCTACAGTCACATCTATCATTCAGAAAATGCAACTCCTAGTCATACATACTCCAGCCATGTCTATCATTCAGACAATGCAACTCCTAGTCATACATACTCCAGCCATGCCTATCATTCAGACAATACAACTCCTAGCCATACACACTCCAGTCACGTCTATCATTCAGACAATGCAACTCCTAGCCATACACACTCCAGTCACGTCTATCATTCAGACAATGCAACTCCTAGCCATACATCCTACAGTCACATCTATCATTCAGAAAATGCAACTCCTAGTCATACATACTCCAGCCATGTCTATCATTCAGACAATGTAACTCCTAGTCATACATACTCCAGCCATGCCTATCATTCAGACAATACAACTCCTAGCCATACACACTCCAGTCACGTCTATCATTCAGACAATGCAACTCCTACTCACACACACTCCAGTCACGTCTATCATTCAGACAATGCAACTCCTAGCCATACATCCTACAGTCACATCTATCATTCAGAAAATGCAACTCCTAGTCATACATACTCCAGCCATGTCTATCATTCAGACAATGTAACTCCTAGTCATACATACTCCAGCCATGCCTATCATTCAGACAATACAACTCCTAGTCATACATACTCCAGCCACATCTATCATTCACACAATACAACTCCTAGCCATGCATACTCCAGTCACGCCTATCATTCAGACAATGCAACTCCTAGCCATACACACTCCAGTCACGTCTATCATTCAGACAATGCAACTCCTAGCCATACATCCTACAGTCACATCTATCATTCAGAAAATGCAACTCCTTGTCATACATACTCCAGCCACATCTATCATTCACACAAATCACCTCCTAGCCATGCATACTCCAGTCACGCCTATCATTCAGACAATGCAACTCCTAGCCATACATCCTACAGTCACATCTATCATTCAGAAAATGCAACTCCTAGTCATACATACTCCAGCCATGTCTATCATTCAGACAATGCAACTCCTAGTCATACATACTCCAGCCATGCCTATCATTCAGACAATACAACTCCTAGCCATACACACTCCAGTCACGTCTATCATTCAGACAATCCAACTCCTAGCCATACATCCTACAGTCACATCTATCATTCAGAAAATGCAACTCCTAGTCATACATACTCCAGCCATGTCTATCATTCAGACAATGCAACTCCTAGTCATACATACTCCAGCCATGCCTATCATTCAGACAATACAACTCCTAGCCATACACACTCCAGTCACGTCTATCATTCAGACAATGCAACTCCTAGCCATACACACTCCAGTCACGTCTATCATTCAGACAATGCAACTCCTAGCCATACATCCTACAGTCACATCTATCATTCAGAAAATGCAACTCCTAGTCATACATACTCCAGCCATGTCTATCATTCAGACAATGTAACTCCTAGTCATACATACTCCAGCCATGCCTATCATTCAGACAATACAACTCCTAGCCATACACACTCCAGTCACGTCTATCATTCAGACAATGCAACTCCTACTCACACACACTCCAGCCACGTCTATCATTCAGACAATACAACAAAGATAGCAGGCGCCCCTCTCTCGAAAGAACAAGGCATGATAACCTGTTCAGTGGTTATTAACCACATTGAGAGTTTGCAGCCATTGCTTTTTGCTCACTGTACCTTCACAGATGGGAAATACCCATTTGCATATCAGTCTTTGTCCTGCCCACAAGGGCAGTCCAGCACCGAAATGCTATGGCAATTCCTCTCTGAACAAGAGTACCATCAGCAACCACATACACGTGTTTCAGCCTTGTTGGGCATCATCAGTGAGGTGAAGCTGAGCCTCTCTAAGCACAGTGAGCAGGGAGTCCACGTCTGGTTGCCCCCAGGTAACCTAGGGTGACCAACCCCAAGTTCCTTTCAAAAATACAAAAAAGGTAGCAGGCGCCCTTCTCTCGAAAGAACCAGGCATGATAACCTGTTCAGTGGTTATTAACCACATTGAGAGTTCACAGCCATTGCTTTTTGCTCACTGTACCTTCACAGATGGGAAATATCCATTTGCATATCAGTCTTTGTCCTGCCGACAAGGGCAGTCCAGCACCGAAATGCTATGGCAATTCCTCTCTGAACAAGAGTACCATCAGCAACCCCATACACATGTTTCAGCCTTGTTGGGCATCATCAGTGAGGTGAAGCTGAGCCTCTCTAAGCACAGTGAGCAGGGAGTCCACGTCTGGTTGCCCCCAGGTAACCTAGGGTGACCAACCCCAAGTTCCTTTCAAAAATACAAAAAAGGTAGCAGGCGCCCTTCTCTCGAAAGAACCATGCATGATAACCTGTTCAGTGGTTATTAACCACATTGAGAGTTCGCAGCCATTGCTTTTTGCTTACTGTACCTTCACAGATGGGAAATATCCATTTGCATATCAGTCTTTGTCCTGCTGACAAGGGCAGTCCAGCACCGAAATGCTATGGCAATTCCTCTCTGAACAAGAGTACCATCAGCAACCCCATACACGTGTTTCAGCCTTGTTGGGCATCATCAGTGAGGTGAAGCTGAGCCATGTCCATCATTCAGACAATGCAACTCCTAGTCATACATACTCCAGCCATGTCTATCATTCAGACAATACAACTCCTAGCCATACACACTCCAGTCACGTCTATCATTCAGACAATACAACTCCTAGTCATACATACTCCAGCCATGTCTATCATTCAGACAATACAACTCCTAGCATTAAACACTCCAGTCACGTCTATCAATCAGACAATACAACTCCTAGCCATACATACTCCAGCCATGTCTGTCGTTCAGACAATGCAACTCCTAGTCATACATACTCCAGCCATGTCTATCATTCAGACAATTCAATTCCTAGTCATATATACTCCAGCCAAGTCTATCATTCAGACAATACAACTCCTAGCCACACATCCTCCAGTCACGTCTATCATTCAGACAATACAACTCCTAGTCATACATACTCCAGCCACGTCTATCATTTAGACAATGCAACTCCTAGCCATGCATACTCCAGCCACGTCTATCATTCAGACAATGCACCCCTAGCCATACATACTCCAGCCACGTCTGTCATTCAGACAATGCAACTCCTAGACATGCATACTCCAGCCACGTCTATCATTCAGACAATGCACTCCTAGCTATACATACTCCAGTCACGTCTATAATTCAGACAATACAACTCCTAGTCATAAATCATCCAGCCACATATATCATTCAGACAATGCAACTCCTAATCACACATACTCCAGTCATGTCTATTGTTCATACAATGCAACTCCTAATCATACATACTCCAGTCACGTCTATCATTCAGACAATGCAACTCCTAATCACACATACTCCAGTCATGTCTATTGTTCATACAATGCAACTCCTAATCATACATACTCCAGTCACGTCTATCATTCAGACAATGCAACTCCTAGTCATACATACTCCAGTCACGTCTATCGTTCAGACAATGCAACTCCTAGCCATGCATATTCCAGCCACGTCTATCATTCAGACAATGCAACTCCTAGCCATACATACTCCAGCCACGTCTTTCATTCAGACAATACAACACCTAGTCATAAATACTCCGGCCATGTCTATCATTCAGACAATACAACTCCTAGCCATACACACTCCAGTCACGTCTATCATTCAGACAATACAACTCCTAGTCATACATACTCCAGCCATGTCTATCATTCAGACAATACAACTCCCAGCATTAAACACTCCAGTCACGTCTAATAATCAGACAATACAACTCCTAGCCATCCATACTCCAGCCATGTCTGTCGTTCAGACAATGCAACTCCTAGTCATGCATACTCCAGCCATGCCTATCATTCAGACAATGCAACGCCTAGCCATACATCCTACAGTCACATCTATCATTCAGACAATGCAACTCCTAGTCATACATACTCCAGCCATGCCTATCATTCAGACAATACAACTCCTAGCCATACACACTCCAGTCACGCCTATCATTCAGACAATGCAACTCCTACTCACACATACTCCAGCCACGTCTATTATTCAGACAATACAACAAAGATAGCAGGCGCCCCTCTCTCGAAAGAACAAGGCATGATAACCTGTTCAGTGGTTATTAACCACATTGAGAGTTCGCAGCCATTGCTTTTTGCTCACTGTACCTTCACAGATGGGAAATATCCATTTGCATATCAGTCTTTGTCCTGCCCACAAGGGCAGTCCAGCACCGAAATGCTATGGCAATTCCTCTCTGAACAAGAGTACCATCAGCAACCACATACACGTGTTTCAGCCTTGTTGAGCATCATCAGTGAGGTGAAGCTGAGCCACTCTAAGCACAGTGAGCAGGGAGTCCACGTCTGGTTGCCCCCAGGTAACCTAGGGTGACCAACCCCAAGTTCCTTTCAAAAATACAAAAAAGGTAGCAGGCGCCCTTCTCTCGAAAGAACCAGGCATGATAACCTGTTCAGTGGTTATTAACCACATTGAGAGTTCGCAGCCATTGCTTTTTGCTCACTGTACTTTCACAGATGGGAAATTTCCATTTGCATATCAGTCTTTGTCCTGCCGACAAGGGCAGTCCAGCACCGAAATGCTATGGCAATTCCTCTCTGAACAAGAGTACCATCAGCAACCCCATACATGTGTTTCAGCCTTGTTGGGCATCATCAGTGAGGTGAAGCTGAGCCATGTCCATCATTCAGACAATGCAACTCCTAGTCATGCATACTCCAGCCATGTCTATCATTCAGACAATTCAACTCCTAATCACACATACTCCAGTCATGTCTATTGTTCATACAATGCAACTCCTAATCATACATACTCCAGTCACGTCTATCATTCAGACAATGCAACTCCTAGTCATACATACTCCAGTCACGTCTATCGTTCAGACAATGCAACTCCTAGCCATGCATATTCCAGCCACGTCTATCATTCAGACAATGCAAATCCTAGCCATACATACTCCAGCCACGTCTTTCATTCAGACAATACAACTCCTAGTCATACATACTCCAGCCATGTCTATCATTCAGACAATACAACTCCTAGCCATACACACTCCAGTCACGTCTATCATTCAGACAATACAACTCCTAGTCATACATACTCCAGCCATGTCTATCATTTAGACAATACAACTCCCAGCATTAAACACTCCAGTCACGTCTATCAATCAGACAATACAACTCCTAGCCATACATACTCCAGCCATGTCTGTCGTTCAGACAATGCAACTCCTAGTCATGCATACTCCAGCCATGTCTATCATTCAGACAATTCAACTCCTAGTCATACATACTCCAGCCACGTCTATCATTTAGACAATGTAACTCCTAGCCATGCATACTCCAGCCACGTCTATCATTCAGACAATGCACCCCTAGCCATACATACTCCAGCCACGTCTGTCATTCAGGCAATGCAACTCCTAGACATGCATACTCCAGCCACGTCTATCATTCAGACAATGCACTCATAGCCATACATACTCCAGTCACGTCTATAATTCAGACAATACAACTCCTAGTCATAAATCATCCAGCCACGTCTATCATTCAGACAATGCAACTCCTAGTCATACATACTCCAGTCACGTCTATCGTTCAGACAATGCAACTCCTAGTCATACATACTCCAGTCACGTCTATCGTTCAGACAATGCAACTCCTAGCCATGCATATTCCAGCCACGTCTATCGTTCAGACAATGCAACTCCTAGTCATACATACTCCATTCACGTCTATCGTTCAGACAATGCAACTCCTAATCATACATACTCCAGTCACGTCTATCGTTCAGACAATGCAACTCCTAGTCATACATACTCCAGTCATGTCTATCGTTCAAACAATGCAACTCCTAGCCATGCATATTCCAGCCACTTCTATCATTCAGACAATGCAACTCCTAGCCATACATACTCCAGCCACGTCTTTCATTCAGACAATGCAACTCCTAGCCATACATCCTCCAGCCACATCTATCATTCAGACAATGCAACTCCTAGTCATACATACTCCAGTCACGTCTATCGTTCAGACAATGCAACTCCTTGTCATACATACTCCAGCCACATCTATCATTCACACAATACAACTCCTAGCCATGCATACTCCAGTCACGCCTATCATTCAGACAATGCAACTCCTAGCCATACACACTCCAGTCAAGTCTATCATTCAGACAATGCAACTCCTAGCCATACATCCTACAGTCACATCTATCATTCAGAAAATGCAACTCCTTGTCATACATACTCCAGCCACATCTATCATTCACACAATACACCTCCTAGCCATGCATACTCCAGTCACGCCTATCATTCAGACAATGCAACTCCTAGCCATACACACTCCAGTCACGTCTATCATTCAGACAATGCAACTCCTAGCCATACATCCTACAGTCACATCTATCATTCAGAAAATGCAACTCCTAGTCATACATACTCCAGCCATGTCTATCATTCAGACAATGCAACTCCTAGTCATACATACTCCAGCCATGCCTATCATTCAGACAATACAACTCCTAGCCATACACACTCCAGTCACGTCTATCATTCAGACAATGCAACTCCTAGCCATACACACTCCAGTCACGTCTATCATTCAGACAATGCAACTCCTAGCCATACATCCTACAGTCACATCTATCATTCAGAAAATGCAACTCCTAGTCATACATACTCCAGCCATGTCTATCATTCAGACAATGTAACTCCTAGTCATACATACTCCAGCCATGCCTATCATTCAGACAATACAACTCCTAGCCATACACACTCCAGTCACGTCTATCATTCAGACAATGCAACTCCTACTCACACACACTCCAGCCACGTCTATCATTCAGACAATACAACAAAGATAGCAGGCGCCCCTCTCTCGAAAGAACAAGGCATGATAACCTGTTCAGTGGTTATTAACCACATTGAGAGTTTGCAGCCATTGCTTTTTGCTCACTGTACCTTCACAGATGGGAAATACACATTTGCATATTAGTCTTTGTCCTGCCCACAAGGGCAGTCCAGCACCGAAATGCTATGGCAATTCCTCTCTGAACAAGAGTACCATCAGCAACCACATACACGTGTTTCAGCCTTGTTGGGCATCATCAGTGAGGTGAAGCTGAGCCTCTCTAAGCACAGTGAGCAGGGAGTCCACGTCTGGTTGCCCCCAGTTAACCTAGGGTGACCAACCCCAAGTTCCTTTCAAAAATACAAAAAAGGTAGCAGGCGCCCTTCTCTCGAAAGAACCAGGCATGATAACCTGTTCAGTGGTTATTAACCACATTGAGAGTTCACAGCCATTGCTTTTTGCTCACTGTACCTTCACAGATGGGAAATATCCATTTGCATATCAGTCTTTGTCCTGCCGACAAGGGCAGTCCAGCACCGAAATGCTATGGCAATTCCTCTCTGAACAAGAGTACCATCAGCAACCCCATACACATGTTTCAGCCTTGTTGGGCATCATCAGTGATGTGAAGCTGAGCCTCTCTAAGCACAGTGAGCAGGGAGTCCACGTCTGGTTGCCCCCAGGTAACCGAGGGTGACCAACCCCAAGTTCCTTTCAAAAATACAAAAAAGGTAGCAGGCGCCCTTCTCTCGAAAGAACCAGGCATGATAACCTGTTCAGTGGTTATTAACCACATTGAGAGTTCGCAGCCATTGCTTTTTGCTTACTGTACCTTCACAGATGGGAAATATCCATTTGCATATCAGTCTTTGTCCTGCCGACAAGGGCAGTCCAGCACCGAAATGCTATGGCAATTCCTCTCTGAACAAGAGTACCATCAGCAACCCCATACACGTGTTTCAGCCTTGTTGGGCATCATCAGTGAGGTGAAGCTGAGCCATGTCCATCATTCAGACAATGCAACTCCTAGTCATACATACTCCAGCCATGTCTATCATTCAGACAATACAACTCCTAGCCATACACACTCCAGTCACGTCTATCATTCAGACAAAACAACTCCTAGTCATACATACTCCAGCCATGTCTATCATTCAGACAATACAACTCCTAGCATTAAACACTCCATTCACGTCTATCAATCAGACAATACAACTCCTAGCCATACATACTCCAGCCATGTCTGTCGTTCAGACAATGCAACTCCTAGGCATACATACTCCAGCCATGTCTATCATTCAGACAATTCAATTCCTAGTCATACATACTCCAGCCAAGTCTATCATTCAGACAATACAACTCCTAGCCACACATCCTCCAGTCACGTCTATCATTCAGACAATACAACTCCTAGTCATACATACTCCAGCCACGTCTATCATTTAGACAATGCAACTCCTAGCCATGCATACTCCAGCCACGTCTATCATTCAGACAATGCACCCCTAGCCATACATACTCCAGCCACGTCTGTCATTCAGACAATGCAACTCCTAGACATGCATACTCCAGCCACGTCTATCATTCAGACAATGCACTCCTAGCTATACATACTCCAGTCACGTCTATAATTCAGACAATACAACTCCTAGTCATAAATCATCCAGCCACATATATCATTCAGACAATGCAACTCCTAGTCATACATACTCCAGTCACGTCTATCATTCAGACAATGCAACTCCTAATCACACATACTCCAGTCATGTCTATTGTTCATACAATGCAACTCCTAATCATACATACTCCAGTCACGTCTATCATTCAGACAATGCAACTCCTAGTCATACATACTCCAGTCACGTCTATCGTTCAGACAATGCAACTCCTAGCCATGCATATTCCAGCCACGTCTATCATTCAGACAATGCAACTCCTAGCCATACATACTCCAGCCACGTCTTTCATTCAGACAATACAACACCTAGTCATAAATACTCCGGCCATGTCTATCATTCAGACAATACAACTCCTAGCCATACACACTCCAGTCACGTCTATCATTCAGACAATACAACTCCTAGTCATACATACTCCAGCCATGTCTATCATTCAGACAATACAACTCCCAGCATTAAACACTCCAGTCACGTCTAATAATCAGACAATACAACTCCTAGCCATACATCCTACAGTCACATCTATCATTCAGAAAATGCAACTCCTAGTCATACATACTCCAGCCATGCCTATCATTCAGACAATACAACTCCTAGCCATGCGCACTCCAGTCACGTCTATCATTCAGACAATGCAACTCCTAGCCATACATCCTACAGTCACATCTATCATTCAGAAAATGCAACTCCTAGTCATACATACTCCAGCCACGTCTTTCATTCAGACAATACAACACCTAGTCATAAATACTCCGGCCATGTCTATCATTCAGACAATGCAACTCCTAGCCATGCATACTCCAGCCACGTCTATCATTCAGACAATGCACCCCTAGCCATACATACTCCAGCCACGTCTGTCATTCAGGCAATGCAACTCCTAGACATGCATACTCCAGCCACGTCTATCATTCAGACAATGCACTCCTAGCCATACATACTCCAGTCACATCTATAATTCAGACAATACAACTCCTAGTCATAAATCATCCAGCCACGTCTATCATTCAGACAATGCAACTCCTAGTCATACATACTCCAGTCACGTCTATCGTTCAGACAATGCAACTCCTAGTCATACATACTCCAGTCACGTCTATCGTTCAGACAATGCAACTCCTAGCAATGCATATTCCAGCGACGTCTATCGTTCAGACAATGCAACTCCTAATCATACATACTCCATTCACGTCTATCGTTCAGACAATGCAACTCCTAATCATACATACTCCAGTCACGTCTATCGTTCAGACAATGCAACTCCTATTCATACATACTCCAGTCACGTCTATCGTTCAGACAATGCAACTCCTAGCCATGCATATTCCAGCCACGTCTATCATTCAGACAATGCAACTCCTAGCCATACATACTCCAGCCACGTCTTTCATTCAGACAATGCAACTCCTAGCCATACATTCTCCAGCCACATCTATCATTCAGACAATGCAACTCCTAGTCATACATACTCCAGTCACGTCTATCGTTCAGACAATGCAACTCCTTGTCATACATACTCCAGCCACATCTATCATTCACACAATACAACTCCTAGCCATGCATACTCCAGTCACGCCTATCATTCAGACAATGCAACTCCTAGCCATACACACTCCAGTCACGTCTATCATTCAGACAATGCAACTCCTAGCCATACATCCTACAGTCACATCTATCATTCAGAAAATGCAACTCCTAGTCATACATACTCCAGCCATGTCTATCATTCAGACAATGCAACTCCTAGTCATACATACTCCAGCCATGCCTATCATTCAGACAATACAACTCCTAGCCATACACACTCCAGTCACGTCTATCATTCAGACAATGCAACTCCTAGCCATACATCCTACAGTCACATCTATCATTCAGAAAATGCAACTCCTAGTCATACATACTCCAGCCATGTCTATCATTCAGACAATGCAACTCCTAGTCATACATACTCCAGCCATGCCTATCATTCAGACAATACAACTCCTAGCCATACACACTCCAGTCACGTCTATCATTCAGACAATGCAACTCCTAGCCATACACACTCCAGTCACGTCTATCATTCAGACAATACAACTCCTAGCCATACACACTCCAGTCACGTCTATCATTCAGACAATACAACTCCTAGTCATACATACTCCAGCCATGTCTATCATTCAGACAATACAACTCCCAGCATTAAACACTCCAGTCACGTCTAATAATCAGACAATACAACTCCTAGCCATACATACTCCAGCCATGTCTGTCGTTCAGACAATGCAACTCCTAGTCATGCATACTCCATCCACGTCTATCATTCAGACAATGCAACTCCTAGCCATGTATACTCCAGCCATGTCTATCATTCAGACAATGCACCCCTAGCCATACATACTCCAGCCACGTCTATCATTCAGACAATGCACCCCTAGCCATATATACTCCAGCCACGTCTGTCATTCAGACAATGCAACTCCTAGACATGCATACTCCAGCCACGTCTATCATTCAGACAATGCACTCCTAGCCATACATACTCCAGTCACGTCTATAATTCAGACAATACAACTCCTAGTCATAAATCATCCAGCCACATATATCATTCAGACAATGCAACTCCTAGTCATACATACTCCAGTCATGTCTATTGTTCATACAATGCAACTCCTAATCATACATACTCCAGTCACGTCTATCATTCAGACAATGCAACTCCTAGTCATACATACTCCAGTCACGTCTATCGTTCAGACAATGCAACTCCTAGCCATGCATATTCCAGCCACGTCTATCATTCAGACAATGCAACTACTAGCCATACATACTCCAGCCATGTCTTTCATTCAGACAATACAACTCCTAGTCATACATACTCCAGCCATGTCTATCATTCAGACAATACAACTCCTAGCCATACACACTCCAGTCACGTCTATCATTTAGACAATACAACTCCTAGTCATACATACTTCAGCCCTGTCTATCATTCAGACAATACAACTCCCAGCATTAAACACTCCAGTCACGTCTAATAATCAGACAATACAACTCCTAGTCATACATACTCCAGCCATGCCTATCATTCAGACAATGCAACTCCTAGCCATGCATATTCCAGCCACGTCTATCATTCAGACAATGCAACTACTAGCCATACATACTCCAGCCATGTCTTTCATTCAGACAATACAACTCCTAGTCATACATACTCCAGCCATGTCTATCATTCAGACAATACAACTCCTAGCCATACACACTCCAGTCACATCTATCATTTAGACAATACAACTCCTAGTCATACATACTTCAGCCCTGTCTATCATTCAGACAATACAACTCCCAGCATTAAACACTCCAGTCACGTCTAATAATCAGACAATACAACTCCTAGTCATACATACTCCAGCCATGCCTATCATTCAGACAATACAACTCCTAGCCATACACACTCCAGTCACGTCTATCATTCAGACAATGCAACTCCTAGCCATACACACTCCAGTCACGTCTATCATTCAGACAATACAACTCCTAGCCATACACACTCCAGTCACGTCTATCATTCAGACAATACAACTCCTAGTCATACATACTCCAGCCATGTCTATCATTCAGACAATACACCTCCCAGCATTAAACACTCCAGTCACGTCTAATAATCAGACGATACAACTCCTAGCCATACATACTCCAGCCATGTCTGTCGTTCAGACAATTCAACTCCTAGTCATACATACTCCAGTCACGTCTATCATTCAGACAATGCAACTCCTAGTCATACATACTCCAGTCACGTCTATCGTTCAGACAATGCAACTCCTAGCCATGCATATTCCAGCCACGTCTATCATTCAGACAATGCAACTACTAGCCATACATACTCCAGCCACGTCTTTCATTCAGACAATACAATTCCTAGTCATACATACTCCAGCCATGTCTATCATTCAGACAATACAACTCCTAGCCATACACACTCCAGTCACGTCTATCATTTAGACAATACAACTCCTAGTCATACATACTCCAGCCCTGTCTATCATTCAGACAATACAACTCCCAGCATTAAACACTCCAGTCACGTCTAATAATCAGACAATACAACTCCTAGTCATACATACTCCAGCCATGCCTATCATTCAGACAATACAACTCCTAGCCATACACACTCCAGTCACGTCTATCATTCAGACAATGCAACTCCTAGCCATACACACTCCAGTCACGTCTATCATTCAGACAATGCAACTCCTAGCCATACATCCTACAGTCACATCTATCATTCAGAAAATGCAACTCCTAGTCATACATACTCCAGCCATGTCTATCATTCAGACAATGCAACTCCTAGTCATACATACTCCAGCCATGCCTATCATTCAGACAATACAACTCCTAGCCATACACACTCCAGTCACGTCTATCATTCAGACAATGCAACTCCTACTCACACATACTCCAGCCACGTCTAGCATTCAGACAATACAACAAAGATAGCAGGCGCCCCTCTCTCGAAAGAACAAGGCATGATAACCTATTCAGTGGTTATTAACCACATTGAGAGTTTGCAGCCATTGCTTTTTGCTCACTGTACCTTCACAGATGGGAAATATCCATTTGCATATCAGTCTTTGTCCTGCCCACAAGGGCAGTCCAGCACCGAAATGCTATGGCAATTCCTCTCTGAACAAGAGTACCATCAGCAACCCCATACACATGTTTCATCCTTGTTGGGCATCATCAGTGAGGTGAAGCTGAGCCTCTCTAAGCAAAGTGAGCAGGGAGTCCACGTCTGGTTGCCCCCAGGTAACCTAGGGTGACCAACCCCAAGTTCCTTTCAAAAATACAAAAAAGGTAGCAGGCGCCCTTCTCTCGAAAGAACCAGGCATGATAACCTGTTCAGTGGTTATTAACCACATTGAGAGTTCGCAGCCATTGCTTTTTGCTCACTGTACCTTCACAGATGGGAAATATCCATTTGCATATCAGTCTATGTCCTGCCGACAAGGGCAGTCCAGCACCGAAATGCTATGGCAATTCCTCTCTGAACAAGAGTACCATCAGCAACCCCATACACGTGTTTCAGCCTTGTTGGGCATCATCAGTGAGGTGAAGCTGAGCCATGTCCATCATTCAGACAATGCAACTCCTAGTCATACATACTCCAGCCATGTCTATCATTCAGACAATACAACTCCTAGCCATACACACTCCAGTCACGTCTATCATTCAGACAATACAACTCCTAGTCATACATACTCCAGCCATGTCTATCATTCAGACAATACAACTCCTAGCATTAAACACTCCAGTCACGTCTATCAATCAGACAATACAACTCCTAGCCATACATACTCCAGCCATGTCTGTCGTTCAGACAATGCAACTCCTAGTCATACATACTCCAGCCATGTCTATCATTCAGACAATTCAATTCCTAGTCATACATACTCCAGCCAAGTCTATCATTCAGACAATACAACTCCTAGCCACACATCCTCCAGTCACGTCTATCATTCAGACAATACAACTCCTAGTCATACATACTCCAGCCACGTCTATCATTTAGACAATGCAACTCCTAGCCATGCATACTCCAGCCACGTCTATCATTCAGACAATGCACCCCTAGCCATACATACTCCAGCCACGTCTGTCATTCAGACAATGCAACTCCTAGACATGCATACTCCAGCCACGTCTATCATTCAGACAATGCACTCCTAGCTATACATACTCCAGTCACGTCTATAATTCAGACAATACAACTCCTAGTCATAAATCATCCAGCCACATATATCATTCAGACAATGCAACTCCTAGTCATACATACTCCAGTCACGTCTATCATTCAGACAATGCAACTCCTAATCACACATACTCCAGTCATGTCTATTGTTCATACAATGCAACTCCTAATCATACATACTCCAGTCACGTCTATCATTCAGACAATGCAACTCCTAGTCATACATACTCCAGTCACGTCTATCGTTCAGGCAATGCAACTCCTACCCATGCATATTCCAGCCACGTCTATCATTCAGACAATGCAACTCCTAGCCATACATACTCCAGCCACGTCTTTCATTCAGACAATACAACTCCTAGTCATACATACTCCAGCCATGTCTATCATTCAGACAATACAACTCCTAGCCATACACACTCCAGTCACGTCTATCATTCAGACAATACAACTCCTAGTCATACATACTCCAGCCATGTCTATCATTCAGACAATACAACTCCCAGCATTAAACACTCCAGTCACGTCTAATAATCAGACAATACAACTCCTAGCCATACATACTCCAGCCATGTCTGTCGTTCAGACAATGCAACTCCTAGTCATGCATACTCCAGCCATGTCTATCATTCAGACAATTCAACTCCTAGTCATACATACTCCAGCCATGCCTATCATTCAGACAATACAACTCCTAGCCATGCACACTCCAGTCACGTCTATCATTCAGACCATGCAACTCCTAGCCATACATCCTACAGTCACATCTATCATTCAGAAAATGCAACTCCTAGTCATACATACTCCAGCCATGCCTATCATTCAGACAATACAACTCCTAGCCATACACACTCCAGTCACGTCTATCATTCAGACAATGCAACTTCTAGCCATACACACTCCAGTCACGTCTATCATTCAGACAATGCAACTCCTAGCCATACATCCTACAGTCACATCTATCATTCAGAAAATGCAACTCCTAGTCATACATACTCCAGCCATGTCTATCATTCAGACAATGCAACTCCTAGTCATACATACTCCAGCCATGCCTATCATTCAGACAATACAACTCCTAGCCATACACACTCCAGTCACGTCTATCATTCAGACAATGCAACTCCTACTCACACATACTCCAGCCACGTCTAGCATTCAGACAATACAACAAAGATAGCAGGCACCCCTCTCTCGAAAGAACAAGGCATGATAACCTGTTCAGTGGTTATTAACCACATTGAGAGTTTGCAGCCATTGCTTTTTGCTCACTGTACCTTCACAGATGGGAAATATCCATTTGCATATCAGTCTTTGTCCTGCCCACAAGGGCAGTCCAGCACCGAAATGCTATGGCAATTCCTCTCTGAACAAGAGTACCATCAGCAACCCCATACACATGTTTCAGCCTTGTTGGGCATCATCAGTGAGGTGAAGCTGAGCCTCTCTAAGCACAGTGAGCAGGGAGTCCACGTCTGGTTGCCCCCAGGTAACCTAGGGTGACCAACCCCAAGTTCCTTTCAAAAATACAAAAAAGGTAGCAGGCGCCCTTCTCTCGAAAGAACCAGGCATGATAACCTGTTCAGTGGTTATTAACCACATTGAGAGTTCGCAGCCATTGCTTTTTGCTCACTGTACCTTCACTGATCGGAAATATCCATTTGCATATCAGTCTTTGTCCTGCCGACAAGGGCAGTCCAGCACCGAAATGCTATGGCAATTCCTCTCTGAACAAGAGTACTATCAGCAACCCCATACACGTGTTTCAGCCTTGTTGGGCATCATCAGTGAGGTGAAGCTGAGCCATGTCCATCATTCAGACAATGCAACTCCTAGTCATACATACTCCAGCCATGTCTATCATTCAGACAATACAACTCCTAGCCATACACACTCCAGTCACGTCTATCAATCAGACAATACAACTCCTAGCCATACATACTCCAGCCATGTCTGTCGTTCAGACAATGCAACTCCTAGTCATACATACTCCAGCCATGTCTATCATTCAGACAATTCAATTCCTAGTCATACATACTCCAGCCAAGTCTATCATTCAGACAATACAACTCCTAGCCACACATCCTCCAGTCACGTCTATCATTCAGACAATACAACTCCTAGTCATACATACTCCAGCCACGTCTATCATTTAGACAATGCAACTCCTAGCCATGCATACTCCAGCCACGTCTAACATTCAGACAATGCACCCCTAGCCATACATACTCCAGCCACATGTCATTCAGACAATTCAACTCCTAGACATGCATACTCCAGCCACGTCTATCATTCAGACAATGCACTCCTAGCCATACATACTCCAGTCACGTCTATAATTCAGACAATACAACTCCTAGTCATAAATCATCCAGCCACATATATCATTCAGACAATGCAACTCCTAGTCATACATACTCCAGTCATGTCTATCGTTCAGACAATGCAACTCCTAGCCATGCATATTCCAGCCACGTCTATCATTCAGACAATGCAACTCCTAGCCATACATACTCCAGCCACGTCTTTCATTCAGACAATACAACTCCTAGTCATACATACTCCAGCCATGTCTATCATTCAGACAATACAACTCCTAGCCATACACACTCCAGTCACGTCTATCATTCAGACAATACAACTCCTAGTCATACATACTCCAGCCACGTCTATCATTCAGACAATGCACCCCTAGCCATATATACTCCAGCCACGTCTGTCATTCAGACAATGCAACTCCTAGACATGCATACTCCAGCCACGTCTATCATTCAGACAATGCACTCCTAGCCATACATACTCCAGTCACGTCTATAATTCAGACAATACAACTCCTAGTCATAAATCATCCAGCCACATATATCATTCAGACAATGCAACTCCTAGTCATACATACTCCAGTCATGTCTATTGTTCATACAATGCAACTCCTAATCATACATACTCCAGTCACGTCTATCATTCAGACAATGCAACTCCTAGTCATACATACTCCAGTCACGTCTATCGTTCAGACAATGCAACTCCTAGCCATGCATATTCCAGCCACGTCTATCATTCAGACAATGCAACTCCTAGCCATACATACTCCAGCCACGTCTTTCATTCAGACAATACAACTCCTAGTCATACATACTCCAGCCATGTCTATCATTCAGACAATACAACTCCTAGCCATACACACTCCAGTCACGTCTATCATTTAGACAATACAACTCCTAGTCATACATACTCCAGCCCTGTCTATCATTCAGACAATACAACTCCCATCATTAAACACTCCAGTCACGTCTAATAATCAGACAATACAACTCCTAGCCATACATACTCCAGCCATGTCTGTCGTTCAGACAATGCAACTCCTAGTCATGCATACTCCAGCCATGTCTATCATTCAGACAATTCAACTCCTAGTCATACATACTCCAGCCATGTCTATCATTCAGACAATACAACTCCCAGCATTAAACACTCGAGTCACGTCTATCAATCAGACAATACAACTCCTAGCCATACATACTCCAGCCATGTCTGTCGTTCAGACAATGCAACTCCTAGTCATGCATACTCCAGTCACGTCTATTATTCAGACAATACAACTCCTAGTCATACATACTCCAGCCACGTCTATCATTTAGACAATGCAACTCCTAGCCATGCATACTCCAGCCACGTCTATCATTCAGACAATGCACCCCTAGCCATACATACTCCAGCCACGTCTGTCATTCAGACAATGCAACTCCTAGACATGCATACTTCAGCCACGCCTATCATTCAGACAATGCACTCCTAGCCATACATACTCCAGTCACGTCTATAATTCAGACAATACAACTCCTAGTCATAAATCATCCAGCCACGTCTATCATTCAGACAATGCAACTCCTAGTCATACATACTCCAGTCACGTCTATCGTTCAGACAATGCAACTCCTAGTCATACATACTCCATTCACGTCTATCGTTCAGACAATGCAACTCCTAGTCATACATACTCCAGTCACGTCTATCGTTCAGACAATGCAACTCCTAGCCATGCATATTCCAGCCACGTCTATCATTCAGACAATGCAACTCCTAGCCATACATACTCCAGCCACGTCTTTCATTCAGACAATGCAACTCCTAGCCATACATCCTCCAGCCACATCTATCATTCAGACAATGCAACTCCTAGTCATACATACTCCAGTCACGTCTATCGTTCAGACAATGCAACTCCTTGTCATACATACTCCAGTCACGTCTATCGTTCAGACAATACAACTCCTAGTCATACATACTCCAGTCACGTCTATCGTTCAGACAATGCAACTCCTTGCCATGCATATTCCAGCCACGTCTATCATTCAGACAATGCAACTCCTAGCCATACATACTCCAGCCACGTCTTTCATTCAGACAATGCAACTCCTAGCCATACATACTCGAGCCACGTCTATCATTCAGACAATACAACTCCTAGTCATACATCCTCCAGTCACATCTATCATTCAGATAATGCAGCTCCTAGTCATACATACTCCAGTCACGTCTATCATTCAGATAATACAACTCCTAGTCATACATACTCCAGTCAGGTCTATCATTAATACCTAAATCCATAGTAAAAAGTCTATTTTCAAACAGAACAAAAAGTCAAGGTCTAAATTCCTATTTCAATAATGTGTAAATACGTAATTTCTAGTGTAGGCTACATATCCACATATATATATTCAGCGAAAAAACTTTGTTAAAGGGACGTTATTGTTAAGTTGCGCTGATAAAAACCTATGAAATTCAGTGCGTATGACTAGGAGTTGTATTATCTGAATGATAGACGTGACTGGAGTATGTATGACTAGGAGTTGCATTATCTGAATGATAGATGTGACTGGAGGATGTATGACTAGGAGTTGTATTGTCTGAATGATAGACGTGGCTGGAGTATGTATGGCTAGGAGTTGCATTGTCTGAATGAAAGACGTGGCTGGAGTATGTATGGCTAGGAGTTGCATTGTCTGAATGATAGACGTGGCTGGAATATGCATGGCTAGGAGTTGCATTGTCTGAACGATAGACGTGACTGGAGTATGTATGACTAGGAGTTGTATTGTCTATCGTTCAGACAATGCAACTTCTTGTCATACATACTCCAGTCACGTCTAAAAACTTTGTCAAAGGGACGTTATGGTTCCAAGTAAAACCGAAAAACCCTTGAAATTCGCCAGTTATGGTAAGCTAAGCAACCATAACTCGCGCCACCACCGTGCACTGCTAAGACTAACACCCAGGACATCATAGATGACATCACAAATGTCATTGATGACATCACTGATGACATAACATGTGTATGTACTTTTCATGAAATATGTGTACAAGGGATTCTTATTATAATGTTGCGAAACAAGTGTCAAGGATCATTGCAATAAATATCATACCCTAATTAGTGCATTGAACGATGCATTGATTTAAATACCATTCTATTATGGGGTTCTATCTAGTATACTAAGCAACTCATACAGAAACATAACATTGTGTGCAGTGTACAAGATGAAGGTATAATATTCGTAATGTTTATATGTTGAATAATGATATGATAATTGTTTTCTTAATAGATTTTTGTGTACTGTGAAATATGTAATAAGTAGCTAATAAAACACATGTATTACATAATTGCATTACTATAGACAAAACACAAAGACACAAGAACACATACCAATATGGGTATATACAGGGAAAGTGAAGTTAGCAAAAAAGCACAAGTAGTAGCAGAAGCAATTCATAATTTAACTGATTATTTTCATGCAAATAAATGATTGCTCTGTTTCAAAGCTTCTATTTACCCTAGGTATATGTATCACATGATGTGATTGGACCCTAAGGAAAGTAGTGTGAGTACAATGTATACAAGTATGACCATATACAGGGAAAGTACAGCCATAAAAAAAAAAAAAACAGAACTATCAGAAAGTGCTCATAAGTCTATTGATTATCTTTATGCACAACAAGGATTGCTGTCTTTCAAGCTTGTGTCTTCCCGTATGTATATGTTTCATATGATGTGACTGGACTCTAAGGGAATTACTGTAAGAACCTACTTGAAGGATACGTCTACAAATAAAATACAATTTTTAGTTTCTGACTGTTACTGAAGAAAACCATGTGGCCTAGATATGTCAGCAGAAGAAAAATGAGTGAGCCAGACATGTGATGTCATCAGTGATGTCATCAATGACATTTGTGATGTCATCTTTGATGTCCTGGGTGTTAGTCTTAGCAGTGCACCGTGGTGGCGCGAGTTATGGTTGCTTAGCTTACCATAACTGGCGTATTTCAAGGGTTTTTCGGTTTTACTTGGAACCATAACATCCCTTTGACAAAGTTTTTTCACTGAATTTCATAGGTTTTTATCAGTGCAACTTAACCATAACGTCCCTTAAACAAAGTTTTTTCACTGAATTTGAAAGGTTTTTAGCAGCGCAACTTAACCATAACATCCCTTTAACAAAGTTTTTTCACTGAATTTCATTGTTTTTTAGCAGCGCACCTTAACCATAAGGTCCCTTTAACAAAGTTTTTTCACTGAATTTCATAGGTTTTTAACAGCGCAACTTAACCATAACGTCCCTTTAACAAAGTTTTTTCACTGAATTTCTTAGGTTTTTAGTAGTGCAACTTAAACATAACATCCATTTAACAAGGTTTTTTCACTGAATTTCATAGGTTTTTAGTAGTGCAACTTAACAATAATGACTTTCACTTTATATACATATCATATGGAACTGACTGAATCTCTTCTACTGTACTTGATGTCCGCAAACTCATTTAATGTTCGCGGACATGTTCGAAGAACAGTACCACTACCTAAAAACTCTGGGGGGGTATGTTTGATTGTTATATCATAACATAGGAACATTTAACAAATTCAAAAAGAAGCACACAATCACATTATATGTACTAATACATAAGAAATGTAACCCATATATACAACACACTAACCATTCATTTAAATGCACTATGTTCTAAAATGGAATATACCACAAGAAAATAAATTGGCTTCCAACATAATTACCTCACAAACACGACAGAACTGAGAACAAGAGCAGACCCACTGAGTACATAGGACATATCTTACCTGAAATAGTAAGTGTACTTAATTTTATTCATATATTTATAAACTTTCTGTATTAGATAAAAAAATATATTATCTTTTTTTTTTTCTCTCACAGAAATGTCTAGTACTCTGGAATGGCTAGAGGAGCATTTCCCACATGAAGAAATGTCACAAGATAGTGAAACTAATGGTAAACACTTTATAATATAAACCATTTCATTATTATTATTTTGTATACATTTAACATATATATATTTTTTTTTGTACAGAGCATACCAAAATAGAAAATACTTCCGAAAAACCTGTTATGGATAACACTTTTCGCAGTATAGAAGAAAAAATGGATTTATTGTTGACTAATTTTAATAATTTGAAAACTTTTGTGGAAGATCATTTTAAACCAAAAACCTTGTACCATTGCCCCACATGTACTTGTCCCTCCTTACATATCCCAGTCAATTATCCACAAACCCTCTCCATAACCCAAAACGTTTTGATGAGACTTCCATCCCTTCTTCACCTAATAACAATCATGTTGAAACCCCTAATTCTCCTGTTTTTGTTTCTGTTTCTGCCTCACCTTCTCTGTCACAAATTATTAATATATGTTAACTAAAGTTTAATTTTTATATTGTGTTGTAAATAGTTTCATTTTTTTTTTAAAACAATGTAGGTGTCCGCGGACAGTGCAGGTGTTCGGAAATGTTCGTTAATAAACGAAAATGGAGGTGTCCTGAAGAACACTATACCTGTTCGTCCTGTTCGCTAGCAAGATGAAACTTTTCTAAGAACACATGCGGTGTCCTGAAATGTTCGTAAAAAAAAAAAATTAAAGTGTCCTTAAGAACACTATCAGGGTAATTCATAGAATTTCGCAGAAAAGTGTCGCAATCGGCTGGCGCAGAGTGTCCGCGTGCGATTGACTGCGCCAGGCACGTGCGATAAAACCGATTTCCGCGCACAGCGTATTCATGGATTACATGCTCCCAAACCAGCCGTGGCGCAGAGTATCGCAGCGACCCTGCAGCAGCGCCAGTAACGCCCCCAAGAACGCCCTCTCGCAAGGAAAAGCCAGCAAAATCGCTAAATCATCGCAAAGGGCTGCGTTAACTCTGGACCAGTTTACAGGGCAGCCAAACAAGGAACGCAAAGCGGGTAACGTGCATATCAGGGGTACACGTGAAGTCATACACGCGATTAGCCAGGGTACGTGTATTACAGGGGTACGCGGGAAGTTCAACACGCGATTAGCCAGGGTAAGTGTATTACAGGGGTACGCGTGAAGTCATACACGCGATTAGCCAGGGTACGTGTATTACATGGGTACGCGGGAAGTTTAACACGCGATTGGCCAGGGTACGTGTATTACAGGGGTACGCGGGAAGTTTAACACGCGATTGGCCAGGGTACGTGTATTACAGGGGTACGCGGGAAGTTTAACACGCGATTGGCCAGGGTACGTGTATTACAGGGGTACGCGGGAAGTTTAACACGCGATTGGCCAGGGTACGTGTATTACATGGGTACGCGGGAAGTTTAACACGCGATTGGCCAGGGTACGTGTATTACAGGGGTACGCGGGAAGTTTAACACGCGATTGGCCAGGGTACGTGTATTACAGGGGTACGCGGGAAGTTTAACACGCGATTGGCCAGGGTACGTGTATTACAGGGGTACGCGGGAAGTTCAACACGCGATTAGCCAGGGTAAGTGTATTACAGGGGTACGCGTGAAGTCATACACGCGATTAGCCAGGCTACGTGTATTACATGGGTACGCGGGAAGTTTAACACGCGATTGGCCAGGGTACGTGTATTACAGGGGTACGCGGGAAGTTTAACAGGCGATTAGCCAGGGTACGTGTATTACAGGGGTACGCGGGAAGTTTAAAACGCGATTGGCCAGGGTACGTGTATTACAGGGGTACGCGGGAAGTTCAACACGCAATTAGCCAGGGTACGTGTATTACAGGGGTACGCGGGAAGTTTAACACGCGATTGGCCAGGGTACGTGTATTACAGGGGTACGCGGGAAGTTCAACACGCGATTGGCCAGGGTACGTGTATTACAGGGGTACGCGGGAAGTTTAACACGCGATTAGCCAGGGTACGTGTATTACAGGGGTACGCGGGAAGTTTAACACGCGATTAGCCAGGGTAAGTGTATTACAGGGGTACGCAGGAAGTTCAACACGCAATTAGCCAGGGTACGTGTATTACAGGGGTACGCGGGAAGTTTAACACGCGATTGGCCAGGGTACGTGTATTACAGGGGTACGCGGGAAGTTTAACACGCGATTGGCCAGGGTACGTGTATTACAGGGGTACGCGGGAAGTTTAACACGCGATTGGCCAGGGTACGTGTATTACAGGGGTACGCGGGAAGTTATACACGCGATTAGCCAGGGTACGTGTATTACAGGGGTGCGTGGGAATCATCACACGCGATTAGGCTGGGTGGGTCCTCACAGGTGTTCCCTGTACACCCTCCACGGCCCCTGCAGGCAGTCTACAAAACAGGGGACTACCCTGCACACCTGCTCATGTCCCCCTGCACCCCCACCCCCCCAGCAGTGCAGGGGCAGCCTCCACCAGGCCCCCACTCATGTCTCCCACCACCCCCACCCTCCCGCCACCAGGGGCAGCCTCCACCAGGCCCCCACCCATGTCTCCCACCACCCCCCGCCACCAGGGGCACTCTCCACCAAGCCCCCACCCATGTCTCCCACCACCCCCACCAGTGCAGGGGCACCCTCCACCAGGCCCCCACCCATGTCTCCCAACACCCCCACCCACCAGCACTGTGGGGCACGTGGCCAGCAGGCAGTCAGGCAGCAGCAGATGGCAGGTGGGAGCGTGCTCAGGGCTCTGGGGGGCAGTAATTTCGCCTCCTGGCCAGGAGCGTGGTCTCTCGTGTGTGAACGCGTGGACAGCCTGATAGGTAGTGAAATCCCACACGTCAGCAAAGGCCCTTAGCGCGTAAACCCGTCAACAGCATATGCGCGCCTCTAGTCACCTGCACGTGCAGGAAATTGTTGCGTGACACGTCCCAGTGTCAAAGCGTGTGATTGGTGAAAATGGATGTACACGTAGAAGTGACAAAGCGTGTGATTGGTGAAAATGGATCTACACGCAGGAGTGACAAAGCGTGTGATTGGTGAACGTACACGCCGCGTAAGTGACGCTGTACGTGTGGGCCTGTATATAAGGTACATGTAGAACACCATTTCCTTGTACGTGCTTTTCGTGGAGAGCGAGTGGGTGAAATCTGTACTTCTTGTCGTTTCACACGCGATTTACTTCACGGCGTTTCCAGTTCGTATTCCCTGTTACCTCTGACAGCTTTTTCTCTTTTTTCTCTTTTACTGGTTTACCTGGGCCTGTTCCCTCAAACAGTGTCCCCTTCTACTGTTGTCCTGTCTTCTCAGACAGCGTACACATCTTCTTTTGGCGGGGGTTTAGCCAGCCAAACGCGCTCATTCTTCACGCTCTTTTACCTGGCAGACGGTGAGTCACGCACGTATCCAACTTCTGTGCTTGCCCCGTGTGTTGCCTACCCCTTCAGAGGTCATTCTAGGCTGCGTGTGACACGCATACGTTCATTCTTGTGTTACTGGGTGCCACAGCGTAGTGCAGGTTTTTCTTTCTGCACACGTGGTCTAGGAGGGGTTGCGTGCACGTCATCTCCCTTTTTTGGGCCTCCTGTGCGTTGCGTGACCCGTCATCTTTCCCCAGGGGTTACAATCAGCCGTGCTAGAGCACTAGGGTACAATTACCATCTGGTACCCAACCCCTTTGACCCCCAATTGCCCAGGACAATTGTCTACAGCCACTCCCATACGCACATTAATATCAGTGCCATGGCTGGGAGGCGAGGATTCCGTAAGGGTGGCAAAGGTGGAAGAGCCACAAGTGGTGGCCGTGGTGGATCCGGTAGGGGACGTGGTCGTAACTTGCAGGGTGAGCCTGTCCCCCCATGTGTGGAGGACCAGTCAAGGGCACCCATCATCCCCCCCCCTCCCCCCCCCCCCCCCTCCCGTTGAGGCTGAAGTGGCTGACACCATCCATGCTCAGCCCTTGTTGGACCAGCCCATTGTGGCACCAGACCTGGCTGACTCCATGGCTGACTTCCAGGTCAGCAGGGCTACGACACGTGCGCTGGTGCACGTTGATGCCATCATGCCACGTGGATCTGGGGCAGCAAGGTCATCTACTGCACCAAGGAGGCAGGGCGGAGTGGCTGCAGGGGCAGCTGCGGCTCCATCCACCCCAGCCCTCACACACCCAGCCAGGACAGTGTCGGTCCTAGTCCATGCTGCTGAGATTCCCCCTGACACCATCACACTCGAGCCAATGCCTGCACCAACTCCCATGCTGAGTGTGCAATCCCACACTCCTGATACAGAGTCCACCAGGGCTCCTGCCCCTAGTGTCCAGAGCGGCGCAGGACACTCAGGATCACCACCACCTTCCAAGCGGAAGAGGAAGAGTGCTCGTCCGGCACAGGCTGATGCCCCAGACACGGCTACACAGTCCGGCCCGTCCAGGAAGCCCAGCTTCACGGATGACGAACTGAATGCACTTGTCGAGTATGTGTCCGGACATGACAACGAGATGGTCATTGTTGCAGGATCCAAGACCACACCTGCACAACGCCAGGCACACTGGCAGACCGTTGCGGACATCGTAAGTGCCCTTGGAATCGTGAGGCGCACAGCCAATGATTGCTATAAGCGCTGGAATGACCTAAAGCGCAGGGCAAAGAGTAAGCTGGCCTCAAGTCATGCCGCAACTCTAGTGACTGGAGGTGGGTCTCCAGTAGTAGACATGGAACTCACTCCACATGAGTCAGTCGCTGGGACCTACGTCACGGAGGAACAGATCCAAGGCGTGGGAGATCTGGCTGATTACGAGGCATTGTCCGGTGAGTGCACATGCATGTGTGTGTCATACATGTGCATGGTGTGTGTGTGAGGGCTTCTGTTTGGGTGCCAGGAGAGAGTGTGTGCGCCTCAGTCGTATGGGTCAGCCATGTGCTTCATGCAATACTTCCTGCGCAGCTGCATTTGGCCATAGCAGTATCCCTTCTGCCAACAGTAGACATCTAGCACAACTGCACGCCAGTTGCCCTTGAAGTGTCACCTTGACACAACAGATTTGCTTATTTTTCACTGTTCATTCAGTCAGTTTGTTTGCATTCCACCACTTCCACTAGGCATGTCGCTGTCCACTAGTCACATGTCTGACATGGGTATGGTAAAGGGGAGTGACTTTGTTACCTGGATATCATTTGTACACACATGTCCCTGTGCAATTTGACCATTACAGACTGGCAGCTCCAGGTGAAAAATCTGACCTGTTAGAATCAGAAAAGCTATTACATGCGGGAACTGGACTGAATGAATAGGTGCTGCTCTCCTCTCCATCTTCACTCAATAGCAATGGTACATGCCATCTGTGTGATGGCATGTGTGTTTCACCTGCCAATCACAGGCCAATGTGTGATGCCACTGCCAGGCAGCATGCAGAAAATTTGTTCTTCTTCCATCTTGGTGTCATCAGTGTGTGCCGTTTGCCTGCACTTCATACGCAGTGAGGGTGCATGCATGGGAGGGTTTTAGTCATGTGGGACATGTCAATCAAGTACTGGTTCTCTTGCTTCTCAGCCCTCAATGTGTGCCATGGTGCTAATGCCTGTTTCCATTACTTTGTTTTCATGTCTTTGCAGGGGAAGACGCACCTGATACTGCTGGGGTTGTGGAGATGGTGCAGACCCAGGAGGTGTCCCAGGGCCGACCAACCACCAGTGAGGGACGTGGTGTGGTGGTGGGGGAGAACCCACAAGTGCTGCAGGTCGTGCTCTCAAGGGGTGTCTCTGGCTGCACCTCCCCCGAGCTGTACTCAGGTGTTGATTCGGATGAGACCTACGTGCCGTCGCTGGTGAGTGTTCCAGGGAGGGATTCTGTTCTGTCTCACCCACCTGCACCAGGGTCAGTACCCTCCATGGGGATGTCAGTGTTGGCAGCTACGCCTTTGGTGGTTACGGATGCAGGGTCACACTCCGCGACATCTGATCCTGTTCCTGGGCCAGCAGATCAGAGGGGGAATGCAGTCCTGCAGCCTCAGGCAGTGCCGGCACAGCAAGGCGCAGTTCGCCTTGCCCCAGACAGGTGTGGTGCCCGCCGACGTGGTGGCCGTACGCCACCTGGCAATACCGCATGGGAGCAATCCATTTACGGTATGGCTACCCAACAGGCTGCATCATCCGAGATGATGGCTCAGGCCATGGATAGGGTGGCCACTTCCATTGTCCCCCCAGAAAGGCTGATGGAGCGACTAGAGCAGGCAACTGACTCCATCTGCCAGTCACACAGGGAGGACATGTTGGGGTCCAACAGGGACAGGCGGGCGGCACTGGCGACTCTGCAGGAGGCCATCTCCATTGAGTCCCAGGGCCACAGGGAAGCCCTGAGGCAGGAGCTCCTACACCTCAGGACGACTCTTGTTGAGCTTGAGGCTTCAACACACCAAAGGACAGAACAGCAGCTGGAGCGTCTCACCCGTACGCTCTCAGCTGAGATGCAGGCAACGAGGGCGGAGGTCCGGGCATCCCGTGAGTTGTTGCATGGGGACCTCCGCACACTCATCCTCCAGAACCAGACCTACCACACCCGCATGCTTGCAGCCATGGAGGAGCAGACTAGGGCCTTGCGTGGGCTGCCTCCCATAGTGCAACCACCTCCGGATGCAGCTGCACAGGGTGATAATAGCGACAGCAGTGACACTCCCACAATAGGGTAGCCGTGTGGGCCATGAGCCCATGGAGGTGTTTTATTTTCCCAGGATCCACGCAGGTGGGTTCTGGTGTGCATCCTGTCCTCGGACCTCCTGGGTGGCCTCCCCAACCCCCCCGGGCCCATCAATGGCCATTTTTGATTTTTTCTTATTTTTATTTTTATTTTGATTTCTTTTATTCCCAATTTTTTTGGGAGGATCTGTTGGCTCCGATCTGTTGGCTCCGATCTGTTGGCTCCGATCTGTTGGCTCCGATCTGTTGGCTCCGATCTGTTGGCTCCGATCTGTTGGCTCCGATCTGTTGGCTCCGATCTGTTGGCTCCGATCTGTTGGCTCCGATCTGTTGGCTCCGATCTGTTGGCTCCGATCTGTTGGCTCCGATCTGTTGGCTCCGATCTGTTGGCTCCGATCTGTTGGCTTCCGTGGTTCCTGTGGGCATACGCTGCATTGTGGCTGGGCACATGCAGGCTTGTAATGTATTTGGTTCAGATGCTTGGGTTTGAGTCACACACACCCCTCCTGCTTCCCGTTTCCATGGGCTTGCAAAGGGTGTGCCCAAGTGACAGTGAATTACACAGTGACGTTGGACTCCCATGACCTGTGTGGCCAGTCTGTAGTCAATACTGTGTATACATTCCTAGTGCATATTGCTGTTGTGTTGTACACTGCATGTTGCATTGATGTGTAACTCTTCTTCTGTGTCTACCTCCCAATTTGCAGGTCCCTTCCTCAAGTCCACACAAGGACCTCTAGTCTGGCGATGGGGACCATGTTGGCAGCAGTGCATCTACAACTCTACATGGCGCCAACACTGCACAGTTGGTAGTGGTGGGAGTGCAGGCATTTCCAGGTGGTGAGACTACTAATATGTTACATTTTTGATGTCATGTTAATGGTACTACGTGCTCAAGTATGTTGTTGGTCCGGCATTGCTGTGAGCATTTCAGGTGTTGCAGGTTTCTAATAGTGCCACTGTACATAGTGAGAGTGATGTCATGTTGTGGGGATTACTTTGTTTACCTGCAATTAGCATGACATGGCACGGTGTGTCGTGTGGCAGTGCTGGGGTTGGGTTGGCTGACATGGCACTGTCCTCTTGTTGCATTTTGCAAGTGGGTATTCATTTTAGCTGCTTCAATGTGTAACTTCACAAAACTGCATTGGTGGTGTCTGTGTGGGTAGGGATGCACACATTGTGACACTTCCAGGTGAACAATCTCAGGCTGACATGGAATTCCCGGTTCATTCTCCACACATTCAGGATCAGTGTCAGGTTGAGTCATCATTGATTGTCAGATGGAATGTGCCAGGGCAGTGTGCACTCCACAGGGGTGTGATTTCTATGTGAAGTAATTAGCCACTAGCTGTGTACGGGCTGCCTCCCCCCGTGCCCTTTCCCCTCCCATGCGCAGCGGCTGTGCATGTGGTTGGGGATGTGGGGCCACCACCATGTCCACGGCCAGGCCCCGGCGTGTTGCAACGTTGTGCAGGACACATGCTGCCACTATGATCCTGCACACTACTGGGGGAGCGTATAACAGCTGCCCGCCAGAACGGTCAAGGGAGCGAAAGCGTGACTTCAGCACTCCGAATGTGCGCTCCACTATGCCCCTGGTTGTAATGTGGGCTGTGTTAAATCTTACCTGGGGTGGCGTGGTGGGGTTCCGAATTGGCGTCATCATGTGGGGGCTGAGAGGGTAGGCACTGTCCCCTGTGGAGGTGGGGATTGGTATCATTGGTGAGGTTGTGACCTTGCTCAGTATCCAACATGCATGCATGTGCAGTGGCATACATACTCACCAAGCAGCCATGTATCGCCATGCCGCCCAGCTTCTAGGTCCCGGCTTAGGGTGGACATTCGGTAAATGAAGCTGTCGTGGGTGGAGCCGGGATAGTTGGCATATACTGAGGTGATGATTCCCTTGGCATTACATGCTACCTGCACGTTGATGGAATGCCAGTGCTTGCGGTTCCTATAGATGTGCTCAGATGCCCTGGGGGGACGTAGAGCCACATGGGTGCAGTCGATGGCACCTAGCACTTTGGGGAATCGTGCCACTGCGTAAAAATCCAGGGCGGCAGCATGCCTTTCTGCAGGTGTTCTGGGCAGGTATATGTGCCTGCGGACTGATGGGCGTGCAGTCATGATGTTCAAGACCTGGTGTAGGCAGCGTGACTGGGTGGCCTGTGACACCCCACCCACTATGGCACTTGTCCGCTGAAATGATCCAGTGGCTAAGAAGTGCAGTACATTGAGGACCTTCTCCAGGGGGCTGAGTGCTTGGGAGCACAGGGTGGGTGATGTGAGGTCATCCTCCCACTCAGTCACCAGGTCCAGTATGATGTGTGGTGGAAACCTGTACCTCCCATACACCT
Source organism: Ambystoma mexicanum (assembly GCF_040938575.1). NCBI lineage: Eukaryota > Metazoa > Chordata > Amphibia > Caudata > Ambystomatidae > Ambystoma > Ambystoma mexicanum. The sequence goes on from NC_090927.1 coordinate 96,758,238, forward strand.
GGTCATCAGGCATCCCGAAAAGGCTGGTTCTGGGTGTGAATATTCTGGCCCTGACTATCCTCCTCCTCCTCCTTTGGTAGCCCACTGCCACTGCTGCTAGGAACGGTATGTTCATCCTGGCGTCTGAGCTTGTTATTGTTAAAGTCCGCAATTTATGCTTAGCGCGTGTTCTAGGCGAGCGTGTGACCCGCGCAGCCCTGGAATCCAGTTCCCAGTCCAATAGCGTGTGGAAATTCACACGCACCACGGGATACAGCGTGTGACCCGCGCAGCCCTGGAATCCAGTTCCCAGTCCAATAGCGTGTGGAAATTCACACGCACCACGGGATACAGCGTGTGACCCGCGCAGCCCTGGAATCCAGTTCCCAGTCCAATAGCGTGTGGAAATTCACACGCACCACGGGATACAGCGTGTGACCCGCGCAGCCCTGGAATCCAGTTCCCAGTCCAATAGCGTGTGGAAATTCACACGCACCACGGGATACAGCGTGTGACCCGCGCAGCCCTGGAATCCTGTTCCCAGTCCAATAGCGTGTGGAAATTCACACGCACCACGGGATACAGGTTCGCAGACATACTTGCGTGTGTAAGTGGCCGCGCACCCATTAAATACACGTACATAGGCCAATCGCGTGTACGCGCACTTTTGTCCAATTACACGCGATGACACTCTGACGTGCAGTATCTCCACGTGTGCCCCGTCATCACGTCCTGAGTGGGGAACACCCGTGCGGGTCACGTCACAGACGCGCTTACGCGCTGAGGGACTCTGGTCCAATAGAATCGCGTATGCGTGCTGACGCGCTTACGCGCTAAGGGCCTTTCCTCGGATTTCACGCTGACGTGCAGGATTTTCACGTGCCAAATCACTCCGTATCAAGCTGGCCACGCGAAAACACACGGAAGCCCACGCTCCTGCCCAGAAGGCCGAGTTACTGCCCCCCAGTGCCCCGAGCAGCCTCCCACGTGCCATCTGCTGCTGCCTGCCTGCCTGCCTGCTGCCACCGTGCCCTGCCATTTGGTGCCTGCACATCAGCCATCTGCAGGGGTCCAGTTGCTGTGTCCACCCCTGCTGGAACTGAAGACTCCCGACTGGTATTACATCGCTCCACAGCCCAGCCCCAGGACCCAGTTGCCCACCCACACCTGCCTCTGGGGTTGCCATGTCGGGCACTTCCACATCTGGCACCAGTGGCAACCCCAGGCCAGAGGGGCAGAGGGGCACCAGCTTCACTGTCACCGAAGTTGGTGTCCTGGTGGAGCATGTCCTGGGGCAGTATGATGCCCTCTTTGGATCGTCCCGCGCCAGCAAGGAAGGACGGCAGAGGATCTGGGCCGACTGTGTGGTTGCCATCAACGCGGAGGGGGTGGCAACCCGCGACGTCCTGAAGATCAAGAAGCGCTGGGAGGACTTGAGGTCCAGGACCCTTGTGAAGGCCCGGCGCCTCGTGGAGGGGGGCCGGGGCCGCATGAGTACCATCCAGATGAGGGTCCTGGAACGCGTACGCCCAGCGCTCCACGCCCAGATCCTTGAGAGGGAGGCCCGTCTGGAGTTGAGCGGTAAGTGTCCATGCATTACTGTGTGAGACAGGGCATGTTGCGGTGTGCTGGTTCTATGATACTTGCCTGTATGTGTGCCATAGCCCATGTATGCATGTATGTGTGCAGGGACATCATGGTAATGCATGTGCGACCAGTGATGTGTGATGCACATGGTTGTTGCATGTGTTGAAATGCCGCATGGGGAGCCCTAATCAGATTATGAACATGAGAGCATGCCAGTCTCTGTACCTGAACATGGGTGGGGGTGAGGGATGGGTGCTGATGCCAGGTACATATATGGTAGCCATGTCTGTGTGCCTGACCTGCGTGTCTGTGACTTGTGCATGCCATGGATGCATGACACATGTGTGTGACAATGCAGAGATTCAGTAAAGCAGCAAAATTACCCTTGTATCCGCTGTGTTTGGTCTGTTTGGGGCCAGATGGATGTGACTGAGGTGATGTGTGTGCATGTGATGGGCATGAGCCATGATGCATGTGAATTACATATCATTGAATGTTTCAAGAGTCCATTGGACATGCATGGAAATGTCCATGGCATGCACCATGCCTGTTACTGTGTGTGTTTTGCCTGGACTGGCCCATGTGTTGTGGAGGGACATGATGGAAGTGTACTTTGACAGTGGTGCTCATCTGCTATTGCTTCCTGTCTAGGGGACCATTGTACAGTGCCCTGATGCTTGTGTTCTTTGTCTCCCTCTACGCAGCGGCTAGTGAAGAAGAGGGCGGAGACGGCACTGTGGAGCAAGGCGGCGGGGATGCCCCCACGGCTGCAGCGGAAGGGGTGGGTGAGCCCCCACAGGGGCCTGCTACGGTGGGAGACGGTGAGGAGCCATCCAGGTTGGTGGTTTGCACAGAGGAGGAGGAGGCCGCCACTGGGGCACACATGGGGCCTGGTGGGGGCATCCCTGCTGGTGCAAGTGGTTCAGTCCAGGGCCAGGGGCAGGAGGCAGCACAGGTCACCGTGGAGGGGCCTGTGCATGTCGCTGTCCCTGACCCTGTGAGTGCACCACCATGCACCAGCAGGGATGCCCCGTCCCAGGCCTGTCCGCAGGTAGAGGGGATGTCCATGTCACCTGACTCCCCTCCACCTGCGGACGTGGGAACCCCTGGCCGTGCGGAGAAGGTCCTGATTGGGGTCGCGTTGCGCACGGCTGCGATTCATGATGCCGTGCGTGCTTCCCGGGAGGAGCACGCACGTCATCACGAAGTGCACCGTGCCGACGTGGCCCAATTGGGATCGGCCATGTTCGGGGGTTTCCTGCATGTGTTGGCCAATGTGGCGGCCCTCTCCTCCTCTGTGCAGGCTATCCACCAGTCGTTCTCCTTGCCGTCTTCCAGCCCAGATGCCACCAGGGCCCCCTGTGGACCTGCCCCGACCAATGCAGCCAGCTCGGTGGGGATCCCATCCCTGCCACAGTCGGGAGTCAGAGATCCAGCAGGGGTGGACACCAGAGCAACTGGACCCCAGCAGATGGCGGATGTGACGGCATCATCGGGCAGGGCACGTGCACGACGGCGTCGGTGGTTTCCATCAGCCTGGATGCCGTCGTGCTGGCACAGGCAGTTGCGTCGGAGGCAGCAGCAGGCTCAACGTGGGAGGCATCATGGCTCGGGGCCATCAACATCAGGGGTGCAGGCATCGGCCGGAGGGCAGGAGAACCCTGGAATGGGAGTGGCTTCCGTGTGGGAGAGGTTGTGCCAGCGGATAGGTGCGGAGCGGCAGCGGGCAGAGGAGGAACGGCTCACGATGGTCAGGGCGGAGGACTCCATGCGGAGGGCACTGAGGCGGGCTGAGTGCCTCGAGGGTCTTCGCAGGGAGTTTGAGCTTGACACTGCGTTATCCCTGCGGGACCTCGGGGCCAGGGAACATGCCCGCCTCCAAGCCATTGAGCAGGAGTCCGAGGATGCCCTGGCCCATGACAACAACCAGTGAGCCGTCCAAATAGCCCGCTGCCTTTGTATATAGTTGTATAGTTAGGGTTAGGTTTCCTTTGTTTTTTTGAATTTTTTTTGGGTTGCGATTGGACAATGCACCACTTTTTTGTATATAGTTCCCTTTTTAGTTAGTAGTCAGTTAGGTTTAATTTGGTAGGGCTCATGGACCCAGGATTATCTTCTTGATTGGCTTATTTTATTATTTCATAATTTTTTCATGGACATTCATCTTGTTTTGTTTGATTTGCTTTGTGTTTTTTCTTATTTGCTGTTCAATACATATTATTTTTTTAATCTTCAATGTGTCGTATCATCTCATTGCTTTCAGGCATGTCATGTTGGGTGTTTTGTCATTCACTTGCAGCCATTGTGTGTGACAGACATGTGTTAAATTGCATTATTTACATTGGGGGTGTAACATGTAATTGCCTTTGATATGTGGGTGGGTGTGATAGTTGGTTGGGCCTTTTGGCAGGGGAGGATGGGCATTACGGACAAGATTGGGGAATGTTGGGACCCAGGTGCAGGGGGGCATGGATTGGACATGGGTGGGGGCCTGCTGGCAGGTGCCCCACAGTGCTGGGGGGTGGGGGTGGTGGGAGACATGAGTGGGGCCCTGGTGGAGGGTGACCCTGGTGGCTGGGGTTTGGGGGTGGTGGGTGACATGAGTTGGACATGGGTGGGGGCCTGCTGGCAGGTGCCCCACAGTGCTGGGGGGTGGGGGTGGTGGGAGACATGAGTGGGGCCCTGGTGGAGGGTGACCCTGGTGGCTGGGGTTTGGGGGTGGTGGGAGACATGAGTTGGACATGGGTGGGGGCCTGCTGGCAGGTGCCCCACAGTGCTGGGGGGTGGGGGTGGTGGGAGACATGAGTGGGGCCCTGGTGGAGGGTGACCCTGGTGGCTGGGGTTTGGGGGTGGTGGGAGACATGAGTTGGACATGGGTGGGGGCCTGCTGGCAGGTGCCCCACAGTGCTGGGGGGTGGGGGTGGTGGGAGACATGAGTGGGGCCCTGGTGGAGGGTGACCCTGGTGGCTGGGGTTTGGGGGTGGTGGGAGACATGAGTTGGACATGGGTGGGGGCCTGCTGGCAGGTGCCCCACAGTGCTGGGGGGTGGGGGTGGTGGGAGACATGAGTGGGGCCCTGGTGGAGGGTGACCCTGGTGGCTGGGGTTTGGGGGTGGTGGGAGACATGAGTTGGACATGGGTGGGGGCCTGCTGGCAGGTGCCCCACAGTGCTGGGGGGTGGGGGTGGTGGGAGACATGAGTGGGGCCCTGGTGGAGGGTGACCCTGGTGGCTGGGGTTTGGGGGTGGTGGGAGACATGAGTTGGACATGGGTGGGGGCCTGCTGGCAGGTGCCCCACAGTGCTGGGGGGTGGGGGTGGTGGGAGACATGAGTGGGGCCCTGGTGGAGGGTGACCCTGGTGGCTGGGGTTTGGGGGTGGTGGGTGACATGAGTTGGACATGGGTGGGGGCCTGCTGGCAGGTGCCCCACAGTGCTGGGGGGTGGGGGTGGTGGGAGACATGAGTGGGGCCCTGGTGGAGGGTGACCCTGGTGGCTGGGGTTTGGGGGTGGTGGGAGACATGAGTTGGACATGGGTGGGGTCCTGCTGGCAGGTGCCCCACAGTGCTGGGGGGTGGGGGTGCAAGGGGACATGTGTTGGTGTTCATTAGTTCAAGGAGACATGTGCCTTTGCTGGGGGGCATGCCCATGTTGGGTGGGCTGCCTGCGGGACATGACCAGGGATGCAGGGTAGTCCCCTGTGGTGTGGGCTGCCTGCAGGGGCCGTGGAGGGTGTACAGGGTACACCTGGGAGGAGCCACACTGTCAAATCACATGTGGAACTTCCCGCGCACCCCTGAAATACACGCGCCCAGGCTATTCGCGTGTGGGACTTCCCGCGCACCCCTGAAATACACGCGCCCAGGCTATTCGCGTGTGGAACTTCCCGCGCACCCCTGAAATACACGCGGCCAGGCTATTCGCGTGTGGAACTTCCCGCGCACCCCTCAAATTCACGCGCCCAGGCTATTCGCGTGTGGAACTTCCCGCGCACCCCTGAAATACACGCGCCCAGGCTATTCGCGTGTGGAACTTCCCGCGAACCCCTGTAATACACGTAGCCCGCTCCCCCAGGCCCGATCGCGTGAGGAACTTCCCGCGCACCCCTCAAATTCACGCGCCCAGGCTATTCGCGTGTGGAACTTCCCGCGCACCCCTGAAATACACGCGGCCAGGCTATTCGCGTGTGGAACTTCCCGCGCACCCCTGAAATACACGCGCCCAGGCTATTCGCGTGTGGGACTTCCCGCGCACCCCTGAAATACACGCGCCCAGGCTATTCGCGTGTGGAACTTCCCGCGCACCCCTGAAATACACGCGGCCAGGCTATTCGCGTGTGGAACTTCCCGCGCACCCCTCAAATTCACGCGCCCAGGCTATTCGCGTGTGGAACTTCCCGCGCACCCCTGAAATACACGCGCCCAGGCTATTCGCGTGTGGAACTTCCCGCGAACCCCTGTAATACACGTAGCCCGCTCCCCCAGGCCCGATCGCGTGAGGAACTTCCCGCGCACCCCTCAAATTCACGCGCCCAGGCTATTCGCGTGTGGAACTTCCCGCGCACCCCTGAAATACACGCGGCCAGGCTATTCGCGTGTGGAACTTCCCGCGCACCCCTGAAATACACGCGCCCAGGCTATTCGCGTGAGGAACTTCACGGGAAGCCCTGTAATACACGTAGCCCGCTCCCCCAGGCCCGATCGCGTGAGGAACTTCACGCGAACCCCTGTTATACACGTAGCCCGCTCCCCCAGGCCCGATCGCGTGAGGAACTTCCCGCGCACCCCTCAAATTCACGCGCCCAGGCTATTCGCGTGTGAAACTTCACGCGAACCCCTGAAATATACGTAGCACGCTCCCCCAGGCCCGATCGCGTGTGGAACTTCACGCGAACCCCTGTAATACACGAAGCCCGCTCCCCCAGGACCCATCGCGTGAGGAACTTCACGCGAACCCCTGTAATACACGTAGCCCGCTCCCCCAGGCCCGATCGCGTGAGGAACTTCACGCGAACCCCTGTAATACACGTAGCCCGCTCCCCCAGGCCCGATCGCGTGAGGAACTTCCCGCGCACCCCTCAAATTCACGCGCCCAGGCTATTCGCGTGTGAAACTTCACACGAACCCCTGAAATATACGTAGCACGCTCCCCCAGGCCCGATCGCGTGTGGAACTTCACGCGAACCCCTGTAATACACGAAGGCCGCTCCCCCAGGCCCGATCGCGTGAGGAACTTCACGCGAACCCCTGTAATACACGTAGCCCGCTCCCCCAGGCCCGATCGCGTGAATAACTTCACGCGAACCCCTGTGATGCACGTACCCTGCAAATCGCGTGTGACACTTCCCGCGCACCCCGGTATACATGCACACGTATTTTTTGTCAGCGGGTGTCCGTGTTTGTGGGTACCCCTTTGCACGTCATTTTTCCTGGAGGGCCACAGTATGGGACATTCATCATGGCAGTATATAGGTGCTATTTGTTGGCGCACCTTTTGGCGCACATTTCTTACAGCCGCAGAGACGCTACCGCCTCCTTTCTTGTGGCGGTCGTGTTTGTGCCTGTGCGCTGGTTTGAGCGTGCGCTTTTTTCCCCTATTCTATTCCATGAATACGTGTTGTAGGCGAGCGTGTGGGCGTTCCGCGCACTTGTGCCCTGTTCTTCCCCCGTGACGCCCACGTTTTGGCAAGTTGTTCCCCATTCCGAGTGTTACGCCCGTGTTCCGCCTACTTTTATTGCGTGCGCCGCGCTATGTGCGATTTTCGCTGTGGCCTGTGCGATTTTCGCTGTGACCTGGCGCACGCTGTTAGATGGCCTGTGCGCTAACGTGCGCCACGCACTTTTTATCGCACATCCGCTGGTTTTCTCGCGCACGGACTTCCATGAATCGACGTGCGCTGCTTTTCGTGCGATTTTCGCACGTTCACTGCGATTTTCGCTATTCCACTGCGATTCGCACGTTTTTGCCCACTTGCGCCGCGCTAATTATTCCATGAATCGGCCTGTATATCTGTCCGTAGTGTTCGCTATCAAGTTTAAACTCTTCTAAGAACACAATTGGTGTCCTGAAATGTTCGTACGTAAACGAAAATGGAGGTGTCCTGAAGAACACTATACCTGTTCGTAGTGTTCGCTAGCAAGTTCAAACTGTTCTAAGAACACAATTGGTGTCCTGAAATGTTCGTACGTAAACGAAAATGGAGGTGTCCTGAAGAACACTATACCTGTTCGTAGTGTTCGCTAGCAAGTTCAAACTGTTCTAAGAACACACGCGGTGTCCTGAATTGTTCGTAATTAAACGAAAATGGAGGTGTCTTAAAGAACACCATACCTGTCCGTACTGTTCGCTAGCAAGTTGAAAATGTTCTAAGAACACAATTGGTGTCCTGAAATGTTCGTACATAAACGAAATTGAACGTGTCCTGGAGAACACTATATCTGTCCTTACTGTTCGCTAGCAAGTTTAAACTGTTCTAAGAACACACACAGTGTCCTGAAATGTTCGTTTCACGTGTGACGCAATTTTAATTAGTTCAGGACCCGAACAGTGTCCGTAGAACATCAACGCGCATGCGCTAGCCAATCTCCGTGCATTTGGTGTCCTGCGGACATGCGCTTCCTTCGCGGATTTGTTCGCGAATGGATCATATGACCACGCCCACGCTGATCGCGTGTTCTGAATGCGGACACTGTTCGGGTCCCCGAACAAATTAAAAGTACATTTTCAATTAATCCATAATATTTTTCAATAAAATCTCACCATGGCACAAGTCCCACATAGTAATCCTGAGTTTCTACATACCTTTTGAAACTTTTCAAACTTTTTTTTGTGTTCGACCTGTCTGCGGACAGCGCGCATGTACGCGGACCGCGCACAGGCACCCCTATAAAAGACCACGCCCTAGAGCTTATTCTCATTGTGTTTCTGGCTATTCTTCAAAACACAGCGATTTTTGCTGCCACCTGCAGATTACACCATCATCGAGATGGCATCCCTGGCTGCTGAACTGCCACCTGGTGCTGCACCTGCTTCAGCACCACCCCCGCCCCCTCCACCACCACCACCTCCCCAAGGGCCTGAAGAGGGGAACAGGAGTGAGGATGCAGAGGAGGAAGAAGAGGATGATGAGAATGACGTAGAGGAAAACCCTACTACCCGCACTAGGCGTGAGTCTTGGGTGTGGCGGTTATTTACCATTCATGGTAATATTCCCAAGGCTCGTGCGAACCGTGTTACCTGCAATGAGTGCAAAATGATACTCAGTTCCGGGAAGCACGGTAAGTACAGCTTTGGGACCACTACTATCAAGCGACACCTGAGGTCATTTCACTCTGGGGCTATTCGCAGGGTTGTACCTTGCGAAGAACGTAGCAGGTTGATTTCCTCTACTTCATCCTCTGTTTCTGATCCTGTCACCACAAGGACCACCTCTGTGGGACAGTGTCTTCCTCAAGCTGCCTCACAGGCCATACAGAATGATGATGATCCTTACCTTTCGAGGGTCACAGTTGTATGTATGTACTGTGGCACAGTACTCTGCAGGGGGGAGCGACTTCGTAGTGCTTTTGAGACTATCGTCTCAGAGCACGAGAAGATCTGCTCACTACCCAAATAAAACCCACTCTACATCTTCCTCTCTCAGCTCGCCCTTTCTTTTCCGTGTGGTTGGTGTCCCCCCCTTTACCTTCCTTTCCCCTCCTCTCCTAGTGTGTCGTGTATAAAAAACCAAAAAAAATACAAAATATCAAAAATCAAAAAAAAATAAGGCTCTTTTCAGAGCCACCTTTCACACTTAAAAAATAGAAGTGAAAATAAATGAAGCAGGGCCCTTTTTATTTTTCAGAAGTCTGCGGACAGTTCGCGAACATTTAAAAAATTGGGTTGCTACCCTATCACAAACATTGCAATTTTCTCTGGGAGGAAGTGGTGGCTCTGAAAAGAGCCTTTGGGAGGTGTTTGTAAGTCAAAAATTATAAATGCTTAACACCTACTTCAAAATGGATGTTGTAATTCCAAAAAAGGTTGCAATGCATTTTGTACATTTCTCAGAAAAATCTGATTGCCACCATAAGTAAGATGGACTCCATCTTTGCGAAAAATGTTTGTACTACGAAACAGAATATTTTCATTGTGAAAAGAAGACATGCCAAAATCTTTTAGAAAGGCACAAACAGCTTTATTAACATTGCGCCTTGCTTTTTCCATTTGTGGACCAAATGAAGAAGAACGAAGCCACATTTGTCTCTGCGCAATCCGTGAAAATATCACTTGAGAATTAGGAAACATGTCCATAACCTTCCCAAGTCCTTCTTTCATAGCAAATTGCAAAGAAAATCCAGTCACATGTCCTAAACTGTTCCCTCCACAATGAATTACAATTATGTCTGGATGTTGCTCTGTCTCCAAAGTAGCACACAGAGGTAGCAAGTCCAACCACTTCATTCCACGTACTCCATGCCAGTGTACTTCCACGTGTGGGAATCCAAGATCTACAGCTACTCCACAGCTTTCTGCATGCACCTTCAACCAATATATCCATGAATCTCCCAAAATCCATACAATCTTTTTCCTAAAATACACAGACATAGCTATCTGTTGTTCTCTCAACAAAAAAAGTATATGAGAAGCTCTCTTCTGGTACAACACACCCACTAAACTTTCCTGACCAATCCCTTTTAGTACTCATTCTCATTTGCATGACTTCTGAACCCAAGAATCCCCGGATGTAACTCCTGATGTCCGCGAACTACCGCCATGTCCGCGGACATATCGTAACATGAACAGCCCTTCTACCATTTCCACTTCACTCTCTCTGCCATTCCCTCATTGGATGTAGCTAAGAAATCACATGACCATGCACCAATCACATTCAAGACCTCTACAACTAACTGCATCATCATAGATCAGCACTGCAAATGTACTGTGAATCTCTCTGAGTACAAGTGTCATATCATTGGCAAGCACCATCTACCAGAAATACTGTACAAGTCTCCAAGATTTCTACTTGCAGCTCCATGCATATCCATATGCATGAACACAAACTTCAGGTATGCACATTTTCTGTACTGTAGATGAACACATTTTCAAACAGACTTTTAGCTTGTGTAATCTGTAAAATGAATTTACTGTATTTTTTTCAATTTCCTAAAATCAACTATCACTTATAAACCTTTATACTATTTACTTTCTTTATACACACACACTCGAATCATGTTAAACTAACATTTTTTAAATGAAATATATAGACTACATATATTCAAACAAAATTGCATGCAAGCACAATCTATGTTTAAATCTTTAGAAAAATACTTATACAATTTCATATTTTTTTGTTTTTATTTATTTCTTTACTTAATTACTTTAATTTAGACATGACATTGAGGCGCTATTGCCTAGAACAGCTTAGTTACAGAAATAGTGGTATTCACTGGTATATTATAAATTTCACAAGACATAGTAAAGATATTTTTTTGCTACAGTTAGTCATTCAATACAATTTGTTCATTAAGAACATATCATATGTACTGAACTGATGCAATGTATGTTATGTAAATAAATTAGTTTAATGGTTTTAAAGAAGGCACTGAGGATTTCAATTAAATAAATCAATATCTAAATTAAAAACAGCGCTATATACAAACAAAGTTACTAATTTGAAGCTTTTACAATTGCAGTGAAGACCAGTCTCCTGAAAAGAAGCAGCCGAATCCGAAGAACAAAGAAGAACTAAGAAGTTACCTGTTAATTTAAGAAAAAAAGTAAGTAGAATATCACCATAATATTTGTATTATTACTCAAACATACTATAACGTTAATACAAGCTATTTCTGTGCCTAAAAATAGAGATTGTGTACCATTTTGTCCAAAAATCTCCATGTCTTAAACAGCGATTTGCAGCCAGAATGGCCCACAAATTCCTATTTTTGGACACACAAATTACCCAACTGAACCGCTACAATTTTCATATTATAGAACAAACAACTGTTTTAATTTTATACATTAGATTTTCTATTTGTACTTTTCCACACCCCTAGCTTACTTTTTTTGTCATCTGAACTCCAGTTTAGTAACACATACATTCAAGAATACCTATCCCTACTAGTTGAAGTTCCCAATGCACAATCACACACCATTACATACATCTTTATCATCTTACTCAAACACTCATGCACACAGCACACATACATTCCAGAACACTCCAACCCATATCTTCTTTATTTTTTTCAACAGACCCTAAAGAATGCCTACCAAAAGTCAAGTCCGTAGAAAGCAATGCAAAAGTAGAGCAAATGAAAATAAAAGTGTCCAACATAAGCATCCATCTCTAGCAGAATATGTAAAAAAAAGTTGAAACAAAACAGCTAATACAGTCATTTAGTGAAACACAAGAAGTTTCAAGTACAAAAACTTTGCCTCCTCTATCAAAATGTAAAACAAACCAAAAAACAATTAACAGAAAATCAGCTATCACTACAGATAAAACTACTTCTTCAAATTTTAATATAGTGCAAAGTAAGCATACCAAGAAAAGTATTTTAGCCAAAATGTACCGTCACAAAGTCCTTCAAAATCTTATAAAAACAGGAGAGAAATCAGATTCAATGCTTAAAACCTATTGTAGGAAATTAATCTTAGAAGCGTTGATGGACAGTGCAATTCTTCTCAAAACAAAGTTATTTATTTTACTGTTAAACAAAATGAAACCACTAACAAAACGAATAACTAAATTACAAAAAAGACTTCTCAATGAGCGAAATGTCAACAGAAAGAACTTCCTAAGTATCTGCAGAGGTGAATGGAATCACACTACGAGCACAGAACCATATTTTAATGAAGAAGCATACAAACAAAAGCAAACAAATACAATTGCCATACATAGCAGTGGTCAAGGTTATGAAAACGTGAATAATACCATAATGGAACAAGAAGTACTCCTTACAAAAATATGCCCTAAAAACTTAGAATTACCCCTCCATTCAACTGAATCAGAACGTCTAGTATACAAATGGCCATGCACGTCAATGTGTAACATTCCCAAACAATGTTTCAAATCTTTATGCCAATTCCTCAATAAATATGTAAAAAGCAAAGACAAAATCAAAATTAAATTACTGCAAAATATGGATACCTGTCCAGTGCGCAAGTACACAGGACTACAAGGACATTCATTGGCCTGCATTACAGGACCTACTTGTAAAACCACTTTCCATGATATCAAAAGGATATCAACACATCATTCAACTATAAGAAATCTAGTCTATAAACTGTACTATGCTAAAAGTCCTGCTTTAGCACTAGCAATGTTAAATAACATCCTTCTACATGGTACAGCAAAAGACCTACTTGAAGAAATTCACTAAATGCAGAAAAAATATTTTGGAAGTGAAAGCCATTTACAGAATGAAATAGCTTTAAACCAATTAAGCAACAATTCTACACATGGCAACCTTTTGCTAAACACATACAAAAAAGAAATACTAAAATTTAAAAGTACATCAGCTGAAGTACCAAACCATGTATGTGTATGTTGCCATAGAACTTTTTATAAAAGTAACACAAAAACTGTAGACCTATCATACAAAATAGAAGACAATGAAGATTCTAAATGGTTTGAATTAGCTCTCTACCTTGTAGCAGATAACAAATACGAAATAACTGAGCCCTTAATACTTTGCAGTTACTGCACTACAAAACTTGACAACAACCAAACTCCTTCACGTGCTATCACAAATAATTTGGAATTATACCCAGTACCAAAACCCCTACAACAACTTAATTTATCTGAGAGCATCATAATTCAAACAGTACACCCATTTCAAGCAATAATACGCCTTCAACCAAAAACAGCAAAATTACCTCCCTCTGAATTGGTAAAAGGCATTAGTGGAAAAGTAGTTTATTTACCATTAGATCTAAAAGAAAATGTGCATACTCTAGGAGTGCAACGTCCAATGCAGCAATCTTTAATTATCTTAGTAAATGGAGTACCTACAAAAGACAAAATAAATATGGCAACAGCTGGTAGATTTAAATAAAGTTAGACAAGCCTTCCAATATCTTAAAGAGAATAATGAATATTACAAAGAAATTAATATTGAAGAAAACTTGAAAGATACAAGTGAAATAATTCAAGAAACACAAGAAGCTGGTCAATTTGAGCTACTAGATCCTGCTACAATATCAAATACTTTAGACCATTGTACAATTCATCCTTTGCACTGTAATGACACCGTAGAAGATGTACTGGAAACTTACCAAATGCGTCAAACAAAAGGATCGCCAATCAGCATATGGGAAAAAAGTATAGAAGCACATGCTTTTCCTCTACTCTTTCCTACTGGCAAAGGAGGAAGGTATGATGATAGACCTATTCAAATATCAGCTTCAGAATACCGCTCATTACGGATGTATTCTGAAGATCCCAGATTTAGACAAAATGTGGAATACATATTCCACCTACTCTTTGAAAGTGAACTAGCAACTTTATGTCACGGAGTTGCACACATATTAAAATCAGGATCACACTTTCAAAATATGACAGCTACACAATTATTAGAAAAAGTGCAACAAAAGGATGATGTTTTACAATCAAATATTACAAATCTATTAGCAAATATGCGTTGTACTAAAGAGTACTGTTTTTGACGTCATGGAGATGTACGTTGTATGATCAGAAATCTTGGCCCACCCACTTGGTTTGTTACATTAAGTTGTGCAGAATATGCATGGGAAGATTGAGATGATTTCCTATGCATATCAAATAAAAACAAAACAAACAGATATACTAACACCTGGAGAACTTTGTTCTTTGGATCCTGTTAACGTTTCAAGATATTTTCACCATCGCTTCATTGCAATGCTACATTTCATTTGTAATAAAACTGTTCCTCCCCTTGGAGAAGTGCAACACTTCTTTTGGAGAAAGGAATACCAAGCCAGAGGAGCACCACATATCCACATGCTTTTATGGATTAAAGATGCTCCTAAATTTGGTCAAGACAGTGATGCCACTGTTTTTCAGTTTATTGAAAAATATGTCACTTGTGAAATTCCATCAGAAGCCACAAATAGTGATCTACATGCACATATCTTACAATTTCAAAGACACAAATGTGGAAAATATTGTCGTCGCAAATACAAAAACAAAGGGAAATACTACACCAAATGCCGATTTGGTTTCCCTAGACCAGTTACAAATACAGGTCAAGTGAACAACCTCATGTCTTCAGTTAGACATAGTGTTAAAGGTAAGTCACCTAAAAATACATATTACATAAAAAGAAAAGAAGAAGAAAAATATATCAATGATTATAATGCAATCATTGCCCACTTATGGAATGCAAACATAGATGTGCAGTACATTGCAGACAATTCTACTGCAGTTGCATGATATGTCACAGCATACTTAACTAAAGCAGAAAAGACAGAGCTCCAAGACCTTTGGAATGACCTGTCATCAGATAAAACAGTGTCTCAGAAATTATACAGCTTGGGCATAAAAATGCTCATCCATAGAGAATGTGGATCATATGAAGCAGCTGATCGTTTAACTGGTACTGCATTGTATGGTAAATCTGAAAATATAGTATGGCTAAGTCTTGGTCCAGCTAAATCTAGAAAAAGAGTTGTAAAATCATATGAAGATATAGAAACAATAACCAAGCAATTAATCCCAACAGCCAAGACATTTTAAAAAACAAGTTATTGGACACATACAACCCAAACAAAAGTAATACTTTGGAAAACATGTGTCTATACCACATAGCCCAAAACTACACATACAAAAATAATATGAAACCTGATGAAACAAAAGGTAAATATAGAGTGACAAACTGTGAAGGCAGCTTAGTTAATTTGTCATTAAAGACTCCTCAACATAAAGAAGTATATTACATGTCCCTGCTACAACTCTTCAAACCATGGAGAAAAGAAGAACAATTACTAGATAACTATGACTCATATGAGGATGCTTTCATGTTTCATGCTTTTCACTAATGCGTGTGTCTTTTTTCCCCATAGGGGCAGGGGTACGGTACTGCCGAAGAAGCGGCGCTGACCCGAGATGAGGAAAGATTCTCCCAACAATAATCAGGTAAGTCTTATGGCGAAAATCTGGCTTTCCTCAATATGTTCCTTTTGCTCACCTTTTGTTCTTCTCTTCCCCCTTAGGCGCAGGTATGCAGCGGATCGTGCAGATGGTCGCTAAGGAGCACGGAGATGCCTCGTGAACAGGTGAGTGGACCGCGGCGCTGCAGCGAGCAACGCGATGCATTTTTAAATAAATGTCTTCCCTTAGGATCGCCGGCGTGATGACTCCGGACTCCGGGTAGAAGCAGGTAATGTTCTTCTGTTCACCTTTTCCCTTCTCTTCTTTCCTTTCAGGTGTTCCAGGATGGAGGCGGGCATGGCTGGAGTCAGGATGCAGGAGCAGACACGGTGAGCGTCCAGCTGCTAGGTGCAGAACAATGCGAAGCGTGAGCTGCTGTCTGGGCGTGGCTTAAATAGCCTCCAAAGTAGTTCCAGGTACGTATTCTTCCCTGGCCACGCCTGAGTGGCAAAATAGTCCCACAGGTAAAATAGTCCATTCAGGCCTCAAAGAGGTCTGGATCTGGCAGCACGGTCTGCATCAGGTAAGTTCACATAAACACTCCCTTTATGAGCCTGGCGCCTATGGCGCCAGGACTGAGGTCCAAAATGAGCTTGGCGCCAAAGGCGCCAGGACAATTTCCAAAGGGCCCCTACTAGGGTTCGCTGGCCTTTTCCCCAGGAACATGATGTCTGCTTCCGGGGAAGCTGGTCCTGGACTGGTTCTCCGGGAGTAGGCATCATGACAGCACTCCCCCCCAAGGCCCCTCCCAAGATTGTTCTCTCCGGGGGTGTCGGTTTGTTTGGGAAATTCTGGTGGAATTTTTTTATTAACCGAGGTGCATGTTCATGGTCACTAGGTTCCCAAGACCTTTCCTGAGGCCCGTATCCTTTCCAATCTATTAGATAGAAAAGTTTTGACTTTGACACCTTGGAATCTAAAATGTTCTTCACTTCGAATTCAGGTTCTCCATTTATTTGGATAGGTTCTGGTGGCTTGATTAATCGGGTTCCAGGTTGTACTGGTTTCAAAAGTGATAGATGAAAAACAGGGTGAATCCACATATTAGCTGGTAGGTCGAGTTTGACGGCCACCCAGTTGATTATGGCCGTAATTGAGTAAGGCCTCAAATATTTTGGGTTAAAAGTTTGAGGTCCTTTGAGCGATAAGTGTCTGGTAGCCAGCCATACTTGGTCTCCTATTTGGTATAGAGGTGCCTCACTTCGATGGAGATCAGCATTCTTCTTGTAATTCTCTTGGCTTGCTGTAAATGTGTAGTTGCTTCTTTGAAAGCTTGAGTTATTGTAGAATGCAGATGGTCTACTGCGGGCATTTCGAGGATTTGAGGCGAGTCAAGATCTGAGGTTCGAGGGTGATGCCCATATAAGGTATAAAAAGGACTTTGCCCAGTTCCAGAATGTACAGAATTATTGTATGCATATTCGGCAATCCAAAGAATATCCTTCCAATTACTTTCAGATTGATGCAACATACACTGTAAATATTGTTCAAGGGTCTGGTTAGTCCTCTCTGTTTGACCATCGATCTGAGGGTGGTGGCTGGTTGATAATCTTACGTCGATTTGTGCCAGCTGACAACACTTTCTCCAAAAATGGGAAATTAGTTGGCTTCCCCGGTCAGAGACTAGTATGGACGGGAATCCATGTAAACAAACAATATATTCAAGGAATTCCTTGGCTAGGACGGAAGCTGAAGGTAAACCTTTTAATGGAATGAAGTGGGCCATTTTGGAAAATAAATCCACAATAACAAGAATAGTGTTATATCTGTAACAAGGAGGCAGGTCCGTAATAAAATCCAGCGACAAGGTGTGCCAAGGTGCCGGTGGAATGTCTAAGGGTTGAAGAAGGCCGGCTGGTCTTTTTTTTTACTTTTATTTTGGGCACAAACACCACAGGACATCACAAAGGATTTAATGTCCTTTCGCCAAGAGGGCCACCGAGATGTCGTTTAACCTTTTCTTCCGTCTTGGCAATACCTGGGTGCCCCTCTATTAGAGTATCATGATAACGAGAAATAACCAGTTCTTGTAATTCTTTGTGTGGTAGAAATAAGCGCCCTTGGAAGTAAGGTAGATCATCATTGACAGTAAAGTCAGACCCCTTTTGAATCCAATCCTGCAAGGCTGTAGGGTCCAGGAGTTGTTTAACTCTAGCTTGAATGTCTTCCAGTGTTTGTAAAGAGGTCATGCCCAGAATTCTTTGTTCGGGAATTATTGGTACAGGTTCTGAGTTTGTATCTGTTTCTCCCATTCCTATTCGGGATAGAGCATCCGCTTTGCCATTCTTGCTGCCAGGACGGTAGGTAATTACAAAATCGAATTCAGCAAAAAACAAAGCCCATCGGAGCTGACGTGATGATTGAGCTTTGGCAGTTTTCAAATATTGTAAGTTCCGGTGGTCAGTGATCACCGTGATGGTATGTCTAGCGCCAAGAAGATAATGCCTCCAAGCCTTAAAAGCGGACTTAATGGCTAATAACTCTTTGTCGGTGATTGCATAATTGTCCTCAGGTGCCGAGAATTTTCTGGACCAAAATGCTACGGGGTGCAGTTGGTTAGTTTCGGGATCTCTTTGAGACAGGACAGCTCCCATGGCTAAGTTGGATGCGTCGGTTTCGACTATGTATGGGAGATCTGGACGCGGGTGTTTCAATACAGCTGCGGAGGTAAATTTAGCTTTTAATTCCTGAAAGGCCTGTTCGGCTTCCTCAGACCATTCAAAGCGTTTATTTTTCCTCAAGAGTGCCGTGATGAGTTGTACAATACGTGAAAATTCCGGGATAAATCTGCGATAGAAATTGGCAAAGCCAAGCATGCTTTGAACGCCTTTCACAGAGCTAGGCGATGGCCATTTGAGGATGGCATCCACTTTTTGCGAGTCCATTCGGACTCCTTTAGGTGTCAGGATGAAAGCAAGAAACTCGACTTCTGTGGTATGGAAAACACACTTTTCAAGTTTTGCAAACAGTTTGTGTTGGCGCAATTTCTCAAGAACTGCCCTGACGTGCTTTTTGTGATCAGATTCCAAAGAGGAGTACACAAGAATGTCATCGATATATACGACAACACAAACATCGATGAGTTCCTGAAGGACATCGTTCATGAAGTTTCGGAAGGCAGCAGGTGCGTTGCACAATCCGAAAGGCATCACCTTGTACTCGAATAGTCCATATTTGGTGCGGAAGGCAGTTTTCCATTTGTCGCCTTCCTTTACTCGCACAAGATGGTAAGCCCCCCGGAGATCTAACTTGGTGTATATGCAGGCATCCTTCACCTGGTCAAGAAGTTCAGGGATCAGAAGCAAAGGGTAACAGTTTTTAACAGTTATCTGGTTCAATGTGCGGTAGTCGATACAAGTTCTGAGGTCGCCTTCTTTTTTTTGCACGAAGAACAAAGCCGAGGATGCAGGAGACTTTAACGGGCGAGTGAAACCATTGGCTAGGTACTGATCTAAATATTGTCGGGTTCAGTAAGAGCATAAATCCTGCTACAAGGGGGTTCTGCACCGGGCATCAGATCGATTTGGCAATCGTACGACCTGTGAGGGGGTAACGTGTTGGCCTGTTCCTTTTGGAAGACGTCTTGAAATTCTCGGTATTCCGGCGGTATTTGCAAAGTGGCAGGGGTTACTGTAGCCAGGCCTATATTTGGATTTCCTGGATAACAGGTTTGTGCACAATCCGGAAAGGTTATCCTCTTCGCTCGCCAGTCAATTCGAGGATTATGTGTTTCTAACCAAGGGATTCCTAGAATTACCTGAAACTGTGGAGCCTTGATTACGTCAAACACAACAGCCTCCTGATGCTCGTCCTGACCCACTAGTGTCACCTCTGCAGTGGAATGTGTTACCGGCCCAGAGGCGATTTCGGTTCCATCTACTGTGGTGATGACCTCTTTACTGGTTTTAGGACGAAGAGGGAGGTTGATCCTGGAAGCCAATTCACGATCCACATAGTTTCCTATAGCCCCACTATCGATGTATGCCTTTATTTCATGCAACCGCCCAGGCTGTTCCGGATCTACGAGGACCATTGGCATGATGAAGTGCGAGGTCTGAGAGTTAGTTTTCAGGCTCGGCAAGCGGACCCCTACGCTTGTCGGGCGTGGTCATCTCCCGAATCAGGTTCCATATGGTTCTTATCCACGGCTCCTACCGCCTTCTTGGGCGGTTTTACTTTGCAATCTCGTAAAAAGTGTCCAGAAGCGTCTTCTTTCACGTTCTTTTTGAGTTAAAGGTCCTTTAACCCTTCCAATTTGCATAGGTTCAGAAACATCGGCACCCTTGGGGTTAACGTGAGTCTTGACCAACACCCGTGTCTCAAACTTGGACCGATCTGCCTTTCTGTTTTGAAGCCTGTGATCTAATTGGACCACTAAGTCTATATATTCCATGCAGTCTTGGGGCGGATTTACAACTTGGGCCAGGACATCCTTAAGTTCTCCACATAGACCTCGATGAAATAGCGTGATTCTTTTATCCTCTGGCCACCCAGTCTCCACAACCAACCTATTGAAGGTTGCGATATAGGCTAAGAGATCCTGGTTACCCTGTCGTAGGGACAGAAGTTCGTTGTCCAGGGCCTGTCCCTGAGAGTGCCGAGCAAATAATCTTTCCATGCGTGTCTGAAAGCCATGAAAATCCCGGAGTATTGGGTCATCTTGAGTAACCAGTGGAACTGACCAATCGGCAGCACAGCCGCTGAGATATGATAATACAAAACCTACTTTGGTTTGGTCGTTAGGAAAGGCCCCAGGTCTGCAGAGGAAGTGCAATCGGCATTGATTCATAAATACGGCGAATCTTTTGGGGTCCCCGGCAAAACATTCAGGTGGGGCCAACAGCATATTTCCAGGTAGATCAATTTGCACTGGGTTACTTGAAACCACTGGGGCGGGAATACCCCCTGAACCTGGCAGGGGAGTTTGTCCAGCCTGACCTTGCAATAGCTGCCTGGCAAGGTCATCAGTTCGTTCCTTAGTTACAATTAGTTCTCTCCTGAGAGCGTTAGTCTCCTGACGAGCGAAATGCACTTCGGCCCGTAATTCCCCCAATAGGTGGGCCAACTGATCAGTCTCGGAAGTCTCCATAGCGCCTGGGTGGGAAATTGTAGGAAGTCTTCGCGTTCTGTAACGCTCACCTGACTCCCACGGAGACGCTGACCAGGTCTGGACTGTTGCGGCCTCTTCTAGGGTGATGCGCAGAACTCGGAAGACCGACTGGACAGGACCCCCAAATCTCGCTTGTTTGACTCGCAGGAGAATCCTTCTGCAGATGGAGAAAGGGGATTAACTACCTGCGGAGTAGCGCGTCGGCCTCCCACTTCCCTCTTTCACTCTCCTCAGACCACCTCCGAAATTCCCCGTTAACTCTCACCTTAAGGTTTGAAAGGACGAGCTCTCCATCCTGCTTCTGGTGCAGGGGTGCGATTATATCCAGTTACTTCACTGGTGTTCGGATTGGTGAGGATCCAAGCTTACTTGACTTTCCTTGCAAGGTGCCGTAAGTATACTGTTGTAAAAGTTCAAGAGTTGGCCTCCTTTTCTATTTGCCTTTATATTCAGTAGTCCGTCTCTTATCCCTTTTATCACAGGTGCTGAGTGAAGATTTTGCGTAGAGGAAACAATTTGCCGAAGGTAAACTCAGGTGAGTTTATAATGGGTGGTTCCTTGAATGTCCTTATATTCACCCACTAATGCGTGTGTCTTTTTTCCCCATAGGGGCCGGGGTACGGTACTGCCGAAGAAGCGGCGCCGACCCGAGATGAGGAAAGGTTCTCCCAACAATAATCAGGTAAGTCTTATGGCAAAAATCTGGCTTTCCTCAATATGTTCCTTTTGCTCACCTTTTGTTCTTCTCTTCCCCCTTAGGTGCAGGTCTGCGGCGGATCGTGCAGATGGTCGCTAAGGAGCACGGTGATGCCTCGTGAACAGGTGAGTGGAACGCGGCGCTGCAGCGAGCAACGCGATGCGTTTTTAAATAAATGTCTTCCCTTAGGATCGTCGGCGTGATGACTCCGGACTCTGGGTAGAAGCAGGCAATGTTCTTCTGTTCACCTTTTCCCTTCTCTTCTTTCCTTTCAGGTGTTCCAGGATGGAGGCAGGCGTGGCTGGAGTCAGGATGCAGGAGCAGACACGGTGAGCGTCCAGCTGCTAGGTGCAGAACAACGCGAAGCGTGAGCTGCTGTCTGTGCATGGCTTAAATAGCCCCCAAAGTAGTTCCAGGTATGTATTCTTCCTCGGCCACGCCCGAGTGGCAAAATAGTCCCACAGGTAAAATAGTCCCTTCAGGCCTCAAAGAGGTCTGGATGTGGCAGCACGGTCTGCATCAGGTAAGTTCACATAAACACTCCCTTTATGAGCCTGGC
Organism: Ambystoma mexicanum; assembly: GCF_040938575.1. Lineage (NCBI taxonomy): Eukaryota > Metazoa > Chordata > Amphibia > Caudata > Ambystomatidae > Ambystoma > Ambystoma mexicanum. Next base: position 96,780,272 of record NC_090927.1, read on the forward strand.
GCCTATGGCGCCAGGACTGAGGTCCAAAATGAGCCTGGCGCCAAAGGCGCCAGGACAGTGTCCGAAGGGCCGCTACTAGGGGTTGCTGGCCTTTTCCCCGGGAACATGATGTCTGCTTCCGGGGACGCTGGTCCTGGACTGGTTCTCCGGGAGTAGGCCTCGTGACAGCGGGAGAACCACTAATAATAAATGAGGCAGAATTAGCTATGATAGAAGTAGAAAACACCATGTGTCAGTATGAAGATAAAGAAGACTTAACTATACTACAATCAAAACTAAACAATGAGCAAAGTAGCATTTTTCAAGAAGTAACAAAACAAATTGCACATGGTGTAAAACATGAAAATAAAGAATGTTCCTGCCATAATTATAAACCTATACTACTGTACGTCAGTGGTGAAGCTGGTTCTGGCAAAACATTCCTAATCAAAATCATTAGTAAGTTCCTTCAACAATTGACAAACAACAAACTGTCAGCTGTTGGTCGCTGCCCCCACAGGTTTAGCTGCCTACAACATAGGTGGTGTTACATTACACCGATTACTACTATTACCAGTAGAACACCAGAACAAATTAGACTATTACAAACTTTCTGCAGAAGCTGCAATGGAATTATGCAGAGTATTGAAACAAATGAAAATGCTACTAATAGATGAAGTGAGCATGGTCTCCAGCCTGATGTTAGCTTGATTCACCTCAGATTACAAGAAGTACTCAAAACAGACTATGAAGAGCTCTTTGCAGGAAAACACATTATTGTTTTTGGAGATCTGCTTCAATTAACACCAGTAAAAGGTGAGCCTATTTTTAAAACATTAGGACACAAACTCTGCCGTAAAACTGTTGGCAGCATTGCAAATGTCAACCTTTGGCAACATTTCCAATACAGAGAATTAACAGAAAACATGCAGCAATCTGCAGATCTCACTTATGCCAACATTTTAAAAAGTATAAGAGTTGGTATACTTTCTAAAGAACCAGAAGCAATATTGAAAACCCGGCACATTAATGCACTTTATGGCGATAATGCATGTGCTACAGATGTTATGAAACAATTAGCCCACAAAAATGTCAATTGTATGGCCTTAATGCCAACTCTTGCGAGCTGTTTCAAATTCAATGAAATCATGCTAAGTAAAGAAATGCAACCAATCATGGAAATTAGCTCCACAGACAAACTAGATGTACATGGTATGACACTACCCATGTGTGACCAAGCCACAACAAGACTAAATAGTTTAGAAAAATCAATCTCAAACACAGCAGGCTTAGAAAAGATATTAAAATTATCCTTAAAATGCAGAGCAATGCTTAAACGTAACCTTGACGTGGACCAAGGACTAGTTAATGGAGCACTGGGTACAGTTGTTGGCTTTCAAACATACCCACGCGACAACAACATTCAGTTTGTCAATATACTCTTTTACAAACTTTCAGAAGTAAAAAGGATAGGACGCTCAACAGCTAGATTCCTTCTCTTCAAAGATATGTATGTACGCAGAGAACAATTTTCTCTAACTCTTGCATACGCAGTCACGATTCATAAATCACAAGGTCTTACCCTAGACAAAGCAAAGATAGATATTGGTAACACAGTCTTTAAAGAAGGCATGAGCTATGTAGCACTATCACGCTTACGTACACTTGACGGTCTATTTCTAATCAACTTTGATGCAAGTAAAATAAATGCTGATATTCCTTACATTTTAGAATACAATGGACTTCGCTCACTATACTCCCCCCACCTAAACACATATTCTGTTCCACAAAAAGTAAAACGTTATAAAAGAAAAATAAATCAATCAGAAATGCAACAGGATGTGACTGCAAATCCTCCAAAGAGAGTAAAAGAAACTAATACTTCATCAAATACCACAAGCAAAAAAGAATCAATTAGGGAAAGTGAACCAGGTACTTCTTTAAAGAAGGAAGACAAACTCCAAAAAAAGCAGTTAGATACAGAACTACCTGGACCATTTAAATTCTCAAATATAGTTGGTGTAAGTTGCTACGCAAATGTAGCAATGAATATTCTATTTCAATTACCACCAATTGTTGACAACATTTACTTAGACAGTACAGACCAATGGTGTTTGCAAATGTTAGTCCTTCATAGAAATGCAACAAACAATCCTGACAACACGTATAGTGTTCATGGAATAAGACACAAATTGGACTACTGTGCTGGAATGGTGAAATTCACTATAAACTCACAAGAAGATCCACAAGAATTTCTAGTGTACTTACTACAAGTACTGGAAAACAAAAACATACCTATAAATGAAATCCTCCAGATTTCATACATGTGGAAACATACATACACTCTCTGTAACAATGTGACACAGGAACAAATCCCAAATGAGCGATTTGTGTATGTATCCATACCTAATTGTGAATCCATTCCATTTCAGCAACTTCTACAGAATGCAAACCATGGCAGATTATGTACCATCTGCAATTCAGATAATCGCTCCACCTTACTGATACAAACACATAGTAACTACATAATACTTATGCTTCTACGTTACAATGCAGATGGTACCAAAAACAACTTCAAGCTGACTAGATTCACACACGGTCAAGTGTCACTTGGTAAGAAAACCTTTACAACAATAGGTATAATCTACCACGCAGCAGCCACAACCAATGGGGGTCACTACGCTGCATATATTAAAAAGAAATGCGGATGGATCGAATGAAATGATAGTACCATTACTCTAAAGCAGAGATTGCCAGCTAATCTTACAAACGCGTATTTAATCTTCTTAAAGCCAAAATTCAATAACTAATGTGTACTTCAACATTAACAAAAATTCAAGTAAAAAACTATAAACAGAATACGCCAACAGGTATCTAACTGCCCAAGAGTGTATAACAACCACACAGATAAATGAATACCACAGATCCGTAACAAAAACTACACAGTTAGAATAAGCCAACAGGTATCTAACTGTTTAGAAAATCTGCAACAAGCCAACCTACATAACATTAATCAGAAACAACAAGTAAACCCTCAAAGGAAACAAAGACATAGTTTGTAGCATAGCAAAGAAAGTTTTTTTTTAATCCGACAAGGATTTTTTTCCCCCAGAACCAAGGATTTGAAAAACAAACACAGAAACTGAGCAAAATGCACAGTACATGCGTTTGTAAACTAAATATGAGGGTAAAAAAAGCTAAAATGTCTATTCAACAATGTAATAAGTCTTTATAAAATACAAACACTATCATGCTCTTTTCTTTTATCACAGAAATTAAAAAAGGATATTCCCGCCAAGTACTAAAGTCATGTAAGAAATATGTCGAATCTCAACAAAGTAAACAGTAAGTATAATTTCACACATGTCATGCATATTCAAATCCATACGTCTGATCTATGGCAGTAATATGGTGCAGTGGATGTAGGCAGGGCCTAGAGTCTTGGATGTATAACCTACGACCTACACCCTGCGGCCAAGCAACCAAGACTGTAGGTCCTACCCACAAACATTGCAGCATATCAAAACCATGGTGGCTTATGACTTCACTGCTTATAACTTTGGTCTTGGGTGCATAGTCTGCGACCATGCACCTAAGACTCTAGGTTGTGCACACAACCACGGACCACATCACACCCATGCTGACTTATAACCTCATTGCTTATAACTTCAGTCTTGGGTGCATGGCCTTTGGCCATACACCCAAGACTCTATGTCCTGGCCACAACCACTGCAGCATATCACAACCATTGTGGCTTATAACTGCAGTGCTTATAAGTTTGTTCTTGGGTGCACCACAGCATATCACACCCATTGTGGCTTAAAACTTCCCTACGTATAAATTTGGTCTTGGGTGTATGGCCTTTGGCCATGCACCCAAAACTCTAGGCCCTCCCCACAAACACCTGATTGATATGCGCTACTACGGGTGTATCTATTGCTGTCGTATGCTGCGGTAGTTGTGGCCAGGGCCTAGAGTCTTGGGAGTATGGTCTACGGCCGAGCACCCAAGACACTAGACCCTGGCCACAACCACCGCAGCATATCACACGCATGGTGGCTTATAAATCTAACTGCTCCAAAATGTTATAATATCAAAACAAATAAATAATATGTTACTGCTCCAAAAAAATGCAACAAGCCAAAGTATAAAGCATTAGCCAGAAACAACAAGTGAACACTGAAAACAAACAAACAAATAAACTGTAGCATAACAGAAAAAGGTTTTTTTTTAATCCAACATGGATTTTTTTTTCCTCCCACAGACCCAATGATTTTAGCAACAAATACAGAAACTGAGCAAATTGCACAGTACTCTGATTTGTAATCTACTAAATATGAGGTCATTACAAAATACTAATACGCTATTATGCTATTTCTTTTATCACAGAAATTAACAAGAAATACATGTACTCCGGTTACTAGACCAAACAGTAAGTATACAATAATAAGGAGAACCATAGCATCATATTGTCATGATCTCTGCTTCCAAAAGGTCAGGGTTTTCCCAACTCCCTTGGAAGCAGATCCATAACCCAGGTTCCGAGTGCCAACCAGTCCCAATTGGGACCTTTTGGACCCAGTCCTGGCGCCAGTGGCACCAGGCTCATAAATATGCCCAGTCCCAGCGCTGGAAGCGCCGGGCTCATAATGCTTGGGTGGACTTACCTGCAGCAGACCATGCTGCTTACTTGCCTGCCAGTTGAGCCTCTGATCCTCTTCTGTTTGGAACTACTTTTCCTGTTGGGTGGGGCAGGAGCCACTCCCTAGGTTCAGAACACTGGAACTCTTCTGGAAAGCAGGAACTCTTTTCTTACCTAGGCGTGGCTGTGGAAGGAGACACCTAAGCACTACAGGAGGCTATTTAAACCACACCCGATGGATGAATCTTGCTTTGCGTTATTCTGCATCCTCTGCAGCAGAACGCTCATCGTGTCTTCTGCATCTGATCCTGGGCCTAAGGAAAAAGGCTTACCATCCTGAATCCAGTCTTCAGCAACACCTATAAAGACAAGAAAGAACAGGTTAGCATTACGGTCTTCAGTGACAGCTCTTCACTTACCTGGTCCATCGGCTGTCACCAACGCCTCGCGCTGCATTCCGGCATCTGAAAGACAAAGGCTTACCTACTCTTCGTGCGCTCCGGAGGTCTTCACACTGCATTCCGGCATCTGAAAGACAAAAGCTTACCAACTCTTCGCACGCTCCGGAGGCCTTCGGCGCTGCATCCCGCATCTGAAAGACAAAACAAGGTGCGTTTAAAGACATTGGGGAACTTTAATACTCACGTGCCATTACTCCTTTCCACATCTAACCCAGTGGGTATTCCGGCACCCTGCAGCCGCTCCGAACTTGTACCTGCAAAATAAAAAGACAGTTAGAGCGCATCGTGAAGCAGGCAACAAGCGCTTACTTACGTGCTTCCAGGCGCTTCTATTCATCACACGGGCTCCATCTTCAACTCACTTCAGCCCGTCATCCGCCATCGCCGGAACCCTGCAAAACAAGAAACATCATTACTAAAGACTTTAAAGACATTAGAATTACTCGAAACTTACCGTTCGTGCAGTAAACGACGGACAGCAGTCCTCTGAAGTCAAGAGGCCTGCTCCCCTTATCCAGTGAAGAAACTGGTTACAGCACCCTGCCCCGAGGCAGATGGAGAGCACGGCGTTCACTTACCTAAGGTGAGAGCGTTAACCTTTGGGGTTCTACAGGAGAAGAGAAAGGGAAGAAGAGAGAGACATTCAATAACCCAGTTCCTTAATCCCATATTTTCTATCTGCAGACATCTTACCCTTCGAGTCAGACATACAGTGCACAGAGGTCCAGCCCAAAGAGCCAGCCGTGTGTTACACATCACCTTTGAAGATACGGTATACGCCCAGTCAAGACCGGCGCCTCTACGGGAATCAGGTGAGCGTTACAGAACGCAAAGCCTACCACAAAACTCCCGTCCAGGCGCTATGGAAACCTCGGATACCGACCAGCTAGCCCAGTTACTTGGGGAACTAAGGGCAGAAGTGCATGCAGCCCGTCAGGAAACGAACGCTCTAAGAAGGGAACTGATTATTTCCAAGGAGCGAACAGATGATTTCGCTAGACAATTGCTACAGTCACAAGCCAGACAGACCCCGTTACCCGCATCTGGGGGAAATCTTCCTTCTACATCCTCTATGAATCCAGTGCAGATCAACCTACCTGGGAAGGTACCTCTGGCTCCGCCCGAACGATTTTCTGGTGACCCAAAGAGGTTTGCAGTATTTATCAATCAGTGCCGGTTGCATTTCTTATGCCGGCCAGCAGCCTTTCCAACTGATCAAGCTAAAGTAGCTTTCGTGCTTTCGTACCTTAGTGGCAATGCGGAAGACTGGTCGATCCCTCTAGTAAATCAAGATGATCCGGTCCTCCATGATTTTCAAGCTTTTCAGCTCAGTATGGAAAAACCGTTCGCAAGACATTCACAGGGGCAGGCCTTGGACAATGAGCTTCTTTCGTTGCGACAAGGTAATCAAGACCTTTTGGCTTATATTGCGTCTTTCAACAGACTGATAGTGGAAACTCAATGGCCTGAGGACAAAAGGATTACGCTGTTTTATAGAGGTCTACGTGGAGAGCTCAAAGATGTGTTAGCCCAAGTAGTGAATCCCCCACAAGATTGTTCGGACTTTATAGACTTAGTCGTTCAAATAGATCACAGACTGCAGAACAGGAAGGCCGATCGTTCCAAGTTTGATGCTCGAGTATTTTCCAAACCGCCAACTCCTTCCAAAGGAGTAGACTCCGGGGAACCCATGCAAATAGGGGGTCTGAAAGGTCCTCTAACACAAAAGGAGCGGGAAAGGAGAAAACAGTTGCAATTATGCCTCTATTGCGGAAACTCAGGGCACTTTCTTCGAGACTGTCCGGTGAAACCTGCCAAGAAGGCAGTAGGAGCTGCAGTTACCAAAGTTACAAACTCTGAGCAGGGAAACGACCTCGCCCAACAAGAATAGAGGTCCTCTTGCCGAGCGTGAAAACCAGTTCCGTGACCTCGCATTTCGTGATACCTATGGTCCTCATTAGCCCTGATAATCCGGATCGATTACATGCAATTGAAGCTTACGTCGACAGCGGTGCCATCGGCAATTATGTGGATCATGAAATGGTTTTGAGGATGAATCTAACTCTTTGTCCCAAGGCTGTAAAGGACGTCATTACTACGGTGGATGGTACGGAGATAGCCTCCGGGCCAGTAACGCATACCACTCAAGAGGTGACGCTAGTAAGTCAAGATGGACACCATGAGAAGATCGTGTTCGATGTGATCAAGGCCCCTCAGTTTCAGATTATTCTAGGAATACCTTGGTTAGAAAAACACAATCCTCTGATCGATTGGCGAGCAAGAACGGTCCAGTTTCCAGAATGTGTCTCTACTTGTCACCCTCCACCTGGTGTTGCACTGGCAGCAATTTCTTCAGAGACTCCCCAGTTACCTCCCGAATACCTAGAATACCAAGATGTTTTCCGGAAGGATCAGGCTAACTCTCTACCTCCTCATAGGTCTTATGACTGCCAGATAGACCTGATACCTGGATCTACTCCTCCTTGTAGTAGAATTTATGCCCTCACCGAGCCTGAGAACCTTCACCTTCGACAATACCTGGATCAATACCTGGCAAATGGGTTTATTCGTCCTTCCAAGTCCCCTGCTTCTTCAGCTTTGTTCTTCGTTCCAAAAAAGGAAGGAGACCTTAGAACTTGTATAGATTATCGCTCCCTGAACCAGATCACCGTTAAGAATAGATATCCGTTACCTTTGATCCCTGAACTCCTGGACCAAGTCAGAAAAGCATGCATATATACAAAGCTGGATCTTAGAGGAGCTTACCACTTGGTACGAGTAAAAGAGGGCGATGAATGGAAGACGGCCTTCCGCACCAAGTATGGGCTATTTGAATATCAGGTCATGCCCTTCGGACTTTGCAATGCCCCGGCCGCCTTTCAATATTTTATGAACGATGTCCTCAGAGAGCTCATAGATGTGTGTGTTGTTGTTTACATTGACGACATCCTCGTTTATTCTTCATCGGAATCTGAACATCGGAAACACGTGAAAATGGTCCTCGAAAGATTGCGTCAACACAAACTTTTCGCTAAGTTGGAAAAATGTGTTTTCAACGTGACTGAAGTTGAATTCTTGGGATTCATATTATCACCTGGCGGAGTGCGTATGGATTCAAAGAAGGTCGATGCAGTTCTCAAATGGCCATCATCATCCTCCGTAAAAGGTGTGCAAAGCATGTTAGGCTTCTCTAACTTTTACCGCAGGTTTATCCCCGAATTCTCTCGAATAGTCCAGCCCATCACTGCCTTGTTAAAGAAAAACAAACGTTTTGAATGGTCTACCGAGGCGGAACAAGCTTTCCAGGATTTGAAGACTAAATTTATCTCTGCACCAATCTTAAAACACCCTCGCCACGAACTCCCCTACATCGTGGAAACTGATGCTTCAAGCCTTGCCATGGGGGCAGTTCTATCACAAAAGGACCCGGTAACCAATCAGTTGCATCCCGTGGCATTTTGGTCCCGCAAAATCTCGCCTCCTGAAATCAATTACACGATTACTGACAAGGAACTTCTGGCTATCAAGTCTGCCTTTAAGGCTTGGCGGCATTATCTGCTGGGGGCCCGACACACCGTTACTGTGATTAAGGATCAACGAAACCTGCAATATTTGAAAACCGCAAAAGCCCAATCCTCTAGACAACTCCGTTGGGCATTATTCTTTGCCGAGTTTGACTTCATAATTACCTATCGACCTGGTACAAAGAACGGTAAAGCTGATGCCCTTTCTCGGATGGGAGTGGAAGAACACTTGATCAACCCTAAACCTGTACCAATCATTCCCGAACAAAGAATTCTGGGTGTAATCGCCACAGAATCCATAGAGGAAGTTAAGGATAAAGCCAGGCAACTTGTAACTCCAGCAGACATACAGAATTGGCATCTGCAGGGAAAGGACTTTGCAGTAAAGGACAACTTATTGTATTTCCAAGAACGATTATACCTACCCAGCACAGATTTACAGAAAAAAGTAATCTCTTGTTATCACGATTCTTTAATGGAAGGACATCCCGGTATGGCCAAGACCTCAGAAAAGATCAAGCGCTACTTCTGGTGGCCGTCTTGGAAAAAAGATATCAGAGACTTTATAATGTCCTGTGGAGTATGCGCCCAAAACAAGAGTCAAAAGGAAAGACCAGCAGGCCTCTTACGCCCTATTGACATCCCACCTCGCCTTTGGCATACGCTTTCTATGGACTTCATCACCTATCTACCTCCATGCTCCGGATACAATACGATTCTAGTAATCGTGGACTTATTCTCCAAGATGGCGCATTTCATTCCGCTCAAAGGCTTGCCAACAGCAGCAACTCTGGCCCGAGAATTTCTCGAAAACATCGTCCGACTGCACGGTTTTCCTTCGGTTCTAATTTCGGATCGAGGTAGTCAATTTATTTCTCATTTTTGGCGAAGTTGCTGTCGGTCAGCTCAAATTGATGTGAGACTATCGACCAGTCACCACCCTCAGACCGACGGACAAACCGAGAGGACCAATCAAACTCTGGAACAGTATTTATGCTGCATGCTGCAACAAACTGAAAAAACTTGGAAAGACATCCTTTGGATAGCCGAATATGCCTACAATAACTCTGTCCATTCGGGAACTGGGAAAACCCAGTTTTTTCTTTTGTACGGCAGTCACCCTCGAACCTCGGAGTTGGATCCCCTCCAAGATCTTGAAACACCAGCAGTAGACTACCTGCATTCTACAATCACCCAAGCCTTTAAGGAAGCTGTTTCTCACCTTCAAAGGGCTAAAGAACAATACAAGAAAGGAGCAGATCAACATCGGAAGGAAGCCCCTCAATATCAAGTAGGGGATCAAGTCTGGTTATCCACCAAATATCTACCTCTAAAAGGGCCACGCACATTCAACCCAAGATACCTTGGTCCCTATTCCATCACTACCATAGTAAACCCAGTAGCGGTCAAGTTGGACTTGCCCCCGCACATGAAGATACATCCGGTCTTCCACGTCTCTCTATAAAAACCCGTGCAACCTCAAACCCGACTAACTAAATCTCCAAAACCTATCCTAGTTGATGGAGAACTCGAGTTTGAAGTCAAAAGCATTCTGGACTCCAAGATCTCCAAATCTAAACTATTTTACCTAATTGACTGGAAAGGCTACGGCCCCCAAGAGAGATCCTGGGAACCTGCTGAATATGTCCACGCTCCTCGCCTAATCAAAAGATTTCACCGAACATTTCCTGACAAGCCAAAACCCCCGGAGAAGCCCGGTTTGGGAGGGGCCTTGAGGGGGGGTACTGTCATGATCTCTGCTTCCAAAAGGTCAGGGTTTTCCCAACTCCCTTGGAAGCAGATCCATAACCCAGGTTCCGAGTGCCAACCAGTCCCAATTGGGACCTTTTGGACCTAGTCCTGGCGCCAGTGGCACCAGGCTCATAAATATGCCCAGTCCCAGCGCTGGAAGCGCCGGGCTCACAATGCTTGGGTGGACTTACCTGCAGCAGACCATGCTGCTTACTTGCCTGCCAGTTGAGCCTCTGATCCTCTTCTGTTTGGAACTACTTTTCCTGTTGGGTGGGGCAGGAGCCACTCCCTAGATTCAGAACACTGGAACTCTTCTGGAAAGCAGGAACTCTTTTCTTACCTAGGCGTGGCTGTGGAAGGAGACACCTAAGCACTACAGGAGGCTATTTAAACCACACCCGATGGATGAATCTTGCTTTGCGTTATTCTGCATCCTCTGCAGCAGAACGCTCATCGTGTCTTCTGCATCTGATCCTGGGCCTAAGGAAAAAGGCTTACCATCCTGAATCCAGTCTTCAGCAACACCTATAAAGACAAGAAAGAACAGGTTAGCATTACGGTCTTTAGTGACAGCTCTTCACTTACCTGGTCCATCGGCTGTCACCAACGCCTCGCGCTGCATTCCGGCATCTGAAAGACAAAGGCTTACCTACTCTTCGTGCGCTCCGGAGGTCTTCACACTGCATTCCGGCATCTGAAAGACAAAAGCTTACCAACTCTTTGCACGCTCCGGAGGCCTTCGGCGCTGCATCCCCCATCTGAAAGACAAAACAAGGTGCATTTAAAGACATTGGGGAACTTTAATACTCACGTGCCATTACTCCTTTCCACATCTAACCCAGTGGGTATTCCGGCACCCTGCAGCCGCTCCGAACTTGTACCTGCAAAATAAAAAGACAGAGCGCATCGTGAAGCAGGCAACAAGCGCTTACTTACGTGCTTCCAGGCGCTTCTATTCATCACACGGGCTCCATCTTCAACTCACTTCAGCCCATCATCCGCCATCGCCGGAACCCTGCAAAACAAGAAACATCATTACTAAAGACTTCAAAGACATTAGAATTACTCGAAACTTACCGTTCGTGCAGTAAACGACGGACAGCAGTCCTCTGAAGTCAAGAGGCCTGCTCCCCTTATCCAGTGAAGAAACTGATTACAGCACCCTGCCCCGAGGCAGATGGAGAGCACGGCGTTCACTTACCTAAGGTGAGAGCGTTAACCTTTGGGGTTCTACAGGAGAAGAGAAAGGGAAGAAGAGAGAGACATTCAATAACCCAGTTCCTTAATCCCATATTTTCTATCTGCAGACATCTTACCCTTCGAGTCAGACATACAGTGCACAGAGGTCCAGCCCAAAGAGCCAGCCGTGTGTTACACATCACCTTTGAAGATACGGTATACGCCCAGTCAAGACCGGCGCCTCTACGGGAATCAGGTGAGCGTTACACATATCACATCCATAGTATCTAATACCTTTGTTCCTTATACATTTGTTTTTCACTCAAAATTATAAGCAAATATGAATGTGATATGCTGCGGTGGTTGTTTCCAGGGCATAGAGTCTTGGGTGCATGGCCAAATGGCCATGCACCCAAGACTCTATGCCCTGGAAACAACCACCGCAGCATATCACATCCATAGAGTCAAACATTTCAACTATGGTCTATGGAAACTTTTAATGTCCGCGGACATTATGAGTGTTCTTAGAACACTTTCAACTTGCCAGCGAACAATACGGACAGCTTTTTCAGGACACCCCCTACGAACATTTCAGAACAACGCGATAGTTCTTAGAACACTTTCAACTTGCCATCGAACAATACGAACAGCATCTTCAGGACACCCCCTACGAACATTTCAGAACAACACGAGAGTTCTTAGAACACATTCAACTTGACGAAGAGCAATACGGACAGCGTCCTCAGGACACCCCCATTTTTTTAATTTGCAAACATTTCAGGACACGGCGAGTGTTCTTAGAACACATTCAACTTGACAGAGAACAAATACGGACAGCGTCCTCAGGACACCCCCTACGAACATTCCCCGGACACCGCGAGTGTTCTTAGAAGCGTCTGCAGAACACCACCATCTTGTTTATTTGCAAACATTTCAGGACACTGCGAGTGTTCTTAGAACACATTCAACTTGACAGAGAACAATATGGACAGCGTCCTCAGGACACCCCCATCTTGTTTATTTGCGAACATTTCAGGACACCGCGAGTGTTCTTAGAACACATTCAACTTGACAGAGAACAATACGGACAGCGTCCTCAGGACACCCCCATTTTGTTTATTTGCGAACATTTCAGGACACCGCGAGAGTTCTTAGAACACATTCAACTTGCCAGCCACAACCCCCATTCATATTTGCAAACATTTCAGGACACAGTGAGTGTTCGACAACGTCTTCAGAACACCCCCATTTTGTGTATTTGCGAACATTTCAGGACACCGTGAGTGTTCTTAGAACACATTCAACTTGACAGAGAACAATACGGACAGCGTCCTCAGGACACCCCCTACGAACATTCCCTGGACACCGCGAGTGTTCTTAGAAGCGTCTGCAGAACACCACCATCTTGTTTATTTGCGAACATTTCAGGACACCGCGAGTGTTCTTAGAACACATTCAACTTGACAGAGAACAATACGGACAGCGTCTTCAGGACACCCTCATTTTGTTTATTTGCAAACATTTCAGGACACCGCGAGTGTTCTTAGAACACATTCAACTTGCCAGCCACAACCCCCATTCATATTTGCAAACATTTCGGGACACAGCAAGTGTTCGACAACGTCTTCAGAACACCCCCATTTTGTGTATTTGCGAACATTTCAGGACACCGCGAGTGTTCTTAGAACACATTCAACTTGACAGAGAACAATACGGACAGCGTCCTCAGGACACCCCTTACGAACATTCCCGGACACCGCGAGTGTTCTTAGAAACGTCTTCAGAACACCCCCATTTTGTTTATTTGCGAACATTCCAGGACACCGCGAGTGTTCTTAGAACACATTCAACTTGACAGAGAACAATACGGACAGCGTCCTCAGGACACCCCCTACGAACATTCCCCGGACACCGCGAGTGTTCTTAGAAGCGTCTGCAGAACACCACCATCTTGTTTATTTGCAAACATTTCAGGACACTGCGAGTGTACTTAGAACACATTCAACTTGACAGAGAACAATACGGACAGCGTCCTCAGGACACCCCCATCTTGTTTATTTGCGAACATTTCAGGACACCGCGAGAGTTCTTAGATCACATTCAACTTGCCAGCCACAACCCCCATTCATATTTGCGAACATTTCAGGACACAGCGAGTGTTCAACAACGTCTTCAGAACACCCCCATTTTGTGTATTTGCAAACATTTCAGGACACGGCGAGTGTTCTTAAAACACATTCAATTTGACAGAGAACAATACGGACAGCGTCCTCAGGACACCCCCTACGAACATTCCCCGGACACCGCGAGTGTTCTTAGAAGCGTCTGCAGAACACCACCATCTTGTTTATTTGCAAACATTTCAGGACACCGCGAGTGTTCTTAGAACACATTCAACTTGCCAGCCACAACCCCCATTCATATTTGCGAACATTTCAGGACACAGCGAGTGTTCGACAACGTCTTCAGAACACCCCCATTTTGTGCATTTGCGAACATTTCAGGACACGGCGAGTGTTCTTAGAACACATTCAACTTGACAAAGAACAATACGGAAAGCGTCCTCAGGACACCCCCTACGAACATTCCCCAGACACCGCAAGTGTTCTTAGAAGCGTCTTCAGAACACCACCATCTTGTTTATTTGCGAACATTTCAGGACACTGCGAGTGTTCTTAGAACACATTCAACTTGCCAGCCACAACCCCCATTCATATTTGCGAACATTTCAGGACACAGCAAGTGTTCGACAACGTCTTCAGAACACCCCCATTCTGTGTATTTGCGAACATTTCAGGACACCGCGAGTGTTCTTAGAACACATTCAACTTGACAGAAAACAATACGGAGAGCGTCCTCAGGACACCCCCTACGAACATTCCCCGGACACCGTGAGTGTTCTTAGAAACGTCTTCAGAACACCCCCATTTTGTTTATTTATGAACATTTCAGGACACCGCGAGTGTTCTTAGAACACATTCAACTTGCCAGCCACAACCGCCATTCATATTTGCGAACATTTCAGGACACAGCGAGTGTTCAAAAACGTCTTCAGAACACCCCCATTTTGTGCATTTGCGAACATTTCAGGACACGGCGAGTGTTCTTAGAACACATTCAACTTGACAAAGAACAATACGGAAAGCGTCCTCAGGACACCCCCTACGAACATTCCCCAGACACCGCAAGTGTTCTTAGAAGCGTCTTCAGAACACCACCATCTTGTTTATTTGCGAACATTTCAGGACACTGCGAGTGTTCTTAGAACACATTCAACTTGACAGAGAACAATACGGACAGCGTCCTCGGGACACCCCCATTTTGTTTATTTGCGAACATTTCAGGACACCGCTAGTGTTCTTAGAACACATTCAACTTGTCAGCCACAACCCCTCACTCATATTTGCGAACATTTCAGGACACAGCGAGTGTTCGACAACGTCTTCAGAACACCCCCATTTTGTGTATTTGCGAACATTTCAGGACACCGCAAGTGTTCTTAGAACACATTCAACTTGACAACGAACAATACGGACAGCGTCCTCAGGACACCCCCTACGAACATTCCCCGGACACCGCGAGTGTTCTTAGAAGCGTCTTCAGAACACCACCATCTTGTTTATTTGCGAACATTTCAGGACACCGCGAGTGTTCTTAGAACACATTCAACTTGACAGCGAACAATACGGACAGCGTCCTCAGGACACCCCCATTTTGTTTATTTGCGAACATTTCACGACACAGCGAGTGTTCTTAGAACACATTCAACTTGCCAGCCACAACCCCCCATTCATATTTGTGAACATTTCAGGACACAGCGAGTGTTCGACAACGTCTTCAGAACACCCCCATTTTGTGTATTTGCAAACATTTCAGGACACTGCGAGTGTTCTTAGAACAGTTTCAGTTTGCTTGCGAACAAAACGGACACATATTGAGTCCTCAGAACACCCCCCATTCAGTTTATTTAGAACATTTCAGAACACCCGTGATGTCCGCAGACAAATCGAACACAAAAAGAACGTCAATCACATAAAAAACACAACTTTCATCCTATCTCATACACTCCCACCCTCCCCAAACACTCCTACACACCAACACACTCTACTAAATACAAATTTTGAACAAAGTTTCACCGCGCTGTCCGCGGACGACCGCGAATCCAAGATGGCGGGCGCTACCAAAAATCTGACGCGCTTCACGCTCCACGCCGTCCAATCAGCGAACACGTTGCATGTCCGCGAACATCACGCAAGCCGATTGGCCAATCAGGACACTGTCCGAGGAGTGAACAGGGAAGTGTGTCCGCTGACCGAACACAGATATCACTAATTTTTTTTTACCTACTTTTTGGTCATTTTAAAAAAAACTACTGGACGGATTTTCACCAAATTTGCAAAAGCACGCTTTCGGGACCAAGCCGCTGCTCCTGGTCCAAATTTGGTGAAAATCCGTCCAGCGGTTTGGGCTGTAGACGCAAGCAAAATTTTGTTCCAATTCAGTCTATGGGAAAAAAAGTTTTGGGACCCCCCCCATTACTTTGCCCCCCCTGGACGAGTCCTCACCAAACTTTGCAAAAAGATTCAGAGTGACCCAAATACTTTTTTTGCAAAGTTTGGTGAGGATTCGTCCATGAAGAGCGAAGTTATAAGCCGCCCAAAAAGTGCTCTTCCTATGGAAACAACAACTTAACCATAGCTACATGGCCACTACCGTGGCCATGTAATTCACTGAAAGAACTTTGTTAAAGGGATGTTATGGTTAAGTTGCACTAATAAAAACCTAAGAAATTCAGTGAAAACAACATCGTTAAAGGGACTTTTAGGGTGAATTTTGATTTCTGTGCTAATTCCCTTCAACCTTAGAGACCCTCAGCTCTTTTGCTGGATGTAGGACTTTTTAATTTTAGCTCTTGAGTGAGTGAGACCTTTTTCTCACTTTCTCATGTATTTTTCCCTGATTTGGATTGTTGTGTTTTCACAGTTTTTTGAGTCTGACAAACTCCATAGGCATCTGCTTTTTGTATGGTGACACACGGCACCTTCAGTGCAGTGTCTCTGGAAATCCTTTAGATTTCTCATAAGGTTTAATGCCTTTTCTTGTTTGAACTACAGTTCCCAAGAATAGTAAAGTGAAATTGACTTTACTTACCTTTTCTCTTTGTACTTCCAGCACACCCCACCTTATGTGGAGTGTTGGGGGTTACCTAGTAGCCCCTTATCCAACTTTCTCATGTAACATTTTTTATTTTACCCTCCCTACTTCAAATGGCTGGTGGCAGTGGTTTAATTTTTCCTACCCTTTGTGATTTTCTACCGCAGGCTTAATCCTCACCTTCAGTACAACACCCATAGGGGACCATTTTGTCAAAATGGCCCCTGTCTTCTTTTTTGCCAATTTCAATTTATGAGGTCTTTCTTGGCTTTTTACTCTGTGTGTTGAGACAGGTTTGAGCCCTTTGTTTGTCTTGCCTTTGGCAGGCTTCAGCCCTGAAGTCTGCACCTGGCTCCAGTGTGTCTGGAAGGACAGGATGTGAGGCAGGGTCCTGAAACTCCCCGTCCTTTGTCTCTAGGAATACCTGAATGCAACTATCCCTGATTGGCTGGCTGGCTGGCTGTCCTTTCAGCCACCCTGCTGTGTGATTGACAGTCTAGGCTGTACATGAATGGAACAAAAGACGAGGGTTTTGGCACTACAGGCAGAGTCAACCACTGGAAGAACATCCGAAAAAGAAACCGTGAACAAAGCTTTCTGCAACCTCGAGGACCTTTGACTTGCCCGGTGAAGCCCTGCTGCTGTGCTGACCTCCATTTTTTACCTCGACAGAGAAGCTCCTCCGGAATGGCTTCTCCTCTTGGGGTAGTGGGACCAACTAACCCCAAGATCAACTCCACTGGACCACCCTCCCCGACTTGCTCAGCTTCTCCGTTGCTGTGAGAACCCAATGCCAGGCGTCGAGTTTCCATAGTCGAGTGCAACGTTTTTAGCGGAACCGTATCTGGCTAGAAGCTCCAGGAGACTCCTAAGGACCATCCTGAAGCAGGACCTTCAGACCCAGAGTCCCCTCATCAGAGTGCAGGACAGAGGGAGCAAAGAGTCCAAATGGCTTCCAGATCTGCCACGGTGCTGTTTGTGAACCGCAAAGTGCTTCTGAATCGAAAAGAGCCCGTAGCTATCGACGACCGGCCAACTACCACCGCAGGAGCTCTCCAGACATCCTGCCTCTTGTCCCCAAGACTGAGGCTCAGGAACCAGGGTCTGCACTCCCTAAAGCAAGACAAACTCCAGGTGGGCCACTCTTCTTCAAACAAGAGGTACTGTTTAGGCTTGTGGTTTACCTTATTAACTTTAGCCGTGCTTTTCTCACTTGAGACTTGCATTGGCTTACCTTTATCGAGTTGATTCCAACTCACTTCTCACAGGCTTAACAGCTTGTGACCCTACAAGTGAGTTTCTGAAACTCTTTCTGCAAGACTTTGATCTAAGAAGGGCATCAGACCCATAGGGCCTCATTCTGAGTTTGGAGGCAGCCATGGTGCTATTAGCGCCATGGCTGCCTCCAAACCCGGGTCCGGGTCCGGTCTGGCAGAATGGGGACTTACCGGGTCATTCTGACCTTGGAGGACCCGGTAAGTCCCCATTCTGTAGACCATTCCCCTTTCCCATTTGAGCCCCCATAGGGCTCAATGGGAATGGGGAAGGTGCTAATTACGGGCCCACAAATAGCAGGCCCGTTATTAGCGCCCTGGTCCCTTAGCGGGCCAGACCACACATCCTTTGCGGTTCCCGCTAAGGAAACTCGGAATTGGGCGGTAAGAGTTTACTGGCACCGGTCTCCTTACCGGTGCCCGTAAACCCTCACCGCCCAACTTGGAATGAGGACCATAGACTGTGTCCCAAATGACTTTGGCTGCATGGCTCCTTGCGGACGCTCTTGTAGTCCATTGACTTTGATACTGTTTGTCCCTCATAAGTGGTAGCCTGTTGTATACTGGTATTGCTGGGAAAGCCTTATCTAGACTTCAATAGAGGATTTTAGTTGTCCTCACATTTGCTGAAAAACTCTTCTAACCTTTTATTTTCATAACCTTTCCTTTCTGCAACCTCGTAATCTGCAACAAATAACTAGTGTGATATATAAATGTCATTACTGTCGTAATTGAAGTCACCCCAGTGTGTAGGAATTGTGTATGAAGCGTGTGCAAAGATTATCTGCTAACTTGTTTTAATTCTGATAAGTAATTTTAAAGTGTATTTGAATTGTTATAACAAATTGCCTTTTTAAAGAATGCTAATTTAAAACTGATGTTAAATAAATAAATAACTATTTATAACTGAAAAAATGAGTGTAAGTGTTACTTGGTTACTTGTATTTACAAATTTAATTTGCACAGCTCTACAGCTCACATTTACCCCTCTTGAGATTGGCCTGGCTGCTCAGTCAGACTACCAACTTGTGTAGTACAGACCTATACCAAAAGGTGGGTTACCTAATACCAAGCAGATAAGTGTTGTGTAGTCTCACACAGTATGATTGCACCAATTCTTACCTAACCGGGACGTTATGATCTCAAGTAAAATCGAAAACCCCCAGAAATTCGCCAGTGATGGTAAGCTATGCAACCATTACTCACGCCACAACCATGCACTGTTAAGTCTAACACCCAGGACATCGAAGATGACATCACAAATGGCATCATTGATGATATCAGAAACGTCCCTACAAGGGTTTCTGTTTAGAATGTTGCTAGCAACATATCAAGGGTAATCGGGAGACCACTCATGAACTACTCCATGTATCAAACAATGTACCTATTTAAACTGACACGTTATATTAATGTGTTCTTGTTAATACAGCAATGCAATAATCCATAAACATAGGCAATGGCTGTAGCATTGACCATTGAAGTACAGTATTTTTAATATGTAAGATTGGCCAGTAGAACCATAAATCCAAGCTTATCGGAATCTTGAGTAATGTTAAACTTGGAATTAACAGCTAACAATACAAGAATTATTACACACGTGTTAGGAAGAAAAACATATGGAGAGCATCAAACCATACAAATCTGAGGCACATACAGGGAAACTCTAGTAAGAAGGCAAGAAACACCATGACCAGAAAATGACAATAAGATTAGAGTTCGTCATCATGTATAAAAATGGATTGTCTGACCATAAGGAAAGGACCTAAGAACATATGACAAGTTTAACTTCTAGATATACAGAACTTCACAATTTTAAAATTCTCACGGTCAATGCACAAAAACAAGCCAGCCCGTAAATGTGATGTCATCAATTATGACATTTGTGATGTCATCATTGATGTCCTGGGTGTTAGTCTTAACAGTGCATGGCGGTGGTGTGAGTTACGGTTGCATCACTGTATATAAGTTATTAAAGGGAAAGTGCGATCAGAACAGTCATTGGCCCAACCGATCAGGCATGTATTTATGAGCATACATCGATCAATCGTAAAAAAAATTCCAATGCATCTTACCTTACTCTTTCTCACATTTACACATGTGAAAATGAAAGGTCAGGTACTGCCATCTTCTGTTAATCTTATCCGTTGTCCATCCCCCTAACTTGAAGTGCCCTCGCCGCAGTTATTCAGATCACCCACCCCATCAGTTGTCAAACCAATATGCTCTACCTATTTTCATGATGTTCGTGGGCAGCGAAGCCAAACGTACCCTGTCATCACCCATGTCATAACATTACCTAAAGCAGAACCAAGAGCATAAACGAACACATCCACAACATGAAAGTTTTGGGGCTTTCCACAAAAAGGAGAAAAAACATATATTTTGAAGAAAACAGCAATTGTCGCGCATATAACAAGTACTTTTATTCTTCACATAATGCTCAAAAGAGAAGATTATGTCCATGAAAACATTGATAACTTTTTCCAATAGAGCTTATAGCTATCAAACATTGCATGCTTCACATTTTTTCTATAACTCAACTTTGTTGTTATAATGATGCATGCATGCATCGATCGATTAATCCCAGTATTTCTATTCTTTACTTAAAGTTCTGTGTAGTAAAATCGTATGTGCTTAGGATCCATCAGCAATGTTTGATCGATGCACATGCTGTTCCGTTAGTGAGAAGAAAGAAGTAGTTTCACTTTTAAATGCAACAATTTGACCTCTGCATGTTTTCAGTGCCAAAAGGCTAACATGTTGCTCTTTTTACTGCTACCGCAAAGGACACATTGGTGGCTGGCGATCATCCCAGATAATGGTTATCACAGATGCATTGTTGAGGATTCTTGTCCAATTTCAGCTGAAGAAGCCGTCAACTGGAAGAGTGAACCCATGGCAAGCACAAATTGGTAGAATGTAGCTATATACATTTAACAATGCAAAAATATATTTCAGTACCCAGTGTATAATAGAATATAAACAGTACATAAATATGTCATCTATTCCTTAATGTTAAAATTAACACATCCAATGTCTGTTGTTTGCATCAAATTAACCATTCATCCGTCACATCGTTACTCATCAACCATACAGCACACATGCTATCCTCACCCGCCTAAATATTATTTGAAAGTAAGATTACATGATGTGCGGAGTTTTCATTCTCTCTATGTGACACTGACCAACCGCTTCGAACAACAGGTTACACCCACTTTCAGTATAGTAAATCTTATCAATTCTTTGAGGGTATTCCACACATTGTGTCCTTCAAATTGTTAGTACAGTGAATTCAAGGACAAATAACAATCAGACCCTTTATTGTGTGCTCTGCGGCAGCCAGACATTGGTTTGGTTTTATGGAAAACATGCCACAAAAATGAACAGTATTTCTTTGCTTTCAGTGGCAAGCCCTGCAGTGAAATGCAATGAAATATTTCAACTATTCTACATAGAAAAATATGTACTTCCATTTTAACGGCATCAAGGCGCCTTTATGGATTCTTTCACAAATGCGCCTAGGCGAGGTGCGCACAGGTTCGGAATAGCCTATAGGGCAACAGGGCAATGCTCGAAACAAATATGAAAAATGGTACTGTGTGCCAGCTTTTTTCGGTCACAATGGGCCACTTTTTGGCCAAAGTGGGCCACTTACATGGGTTACTTCAAGATGTGGTTTGTAGTTTTGAGTATTGTTGCTGAATAAATCTATGTTAAATTTCACAATTTGTATTTCATTTTATCAAAAAATCCCCCTTGGGTACTATTCAAACAGTCAGATACCATTTGCAAACATGGGGCAATTTTAATTTTGCCCAACACAATTCTATGCCCCATTCCGACACTAGATGCAGAACACACACACTGTAGATTGCTGTTTGCTAGAGTTCACATTTTGTCCTTGGCACAGTGAATTAAGTGGGATGCTTAATTAAGGGGGAGCTCTCATAAGGGGGGGTGGCATAAGTATGTGTGTACTTGGCCACGCCCCCTAACAAGAGCCCCCCCCTTCGCCAATGGTGGGCAGGGATTCAGGTGAAAATAGGGGAGATGGGGCGCACTGACATTATTACCTTTGGTGCGCCCAGCCCCTTGGGGGAACTAAAGGTGTGACACCAGTGTGCCTGAGCTCTCACAAGCAGCAGGCAGCCCTTTCATGCAAGGCGCTGCACGGTAACAACCATGGGCTCCATGAATGAAAACGCTTCTTGCTGCGAAATGACTCTGTACTCCGAAACAAGAGGAGGACTGGAGCGCCCAGTCACTCCTTTTGTTTCTGAGTAAAGAGTTCCCAGTCTCTCCTTTTTTTTCGAGTACAGAGTTCTCACTCATCGTGAAGCCTTGTGTAAAAGGTTTCATGCTGCATGATGACTCTTTACTCTGAAACAAAAGGAGAGAATGGGCCATCCAGCCCTCCTCCTGTTTCATAGTTCAGAGTCATCTGGCAGCCATGTAGCCGAAGCCATGGTGACAGTGGCTTTCTGCAGATATCAGTACTTCCCAATTGCTCTCACCTGCAGGCACTCAGTGTCACTGTACAGCACTTTGGCTACAATGCTGCCCAAGGTGTCGGCATGGTCAGGGCTAGTCGGGGTGGGTCCCGGCAGGACCCCGCCTCAGGACCCTTTTATGGAGCCTTCCAGGGCTTGGCCTCGGCTGGCCTTGGCCCACTTAAAGCCCTGTCTGGGCATGTATGCATTGTTTCATATGGATGCGGAAAAGGGGTGCCATCCTGCCCCAGGGTGGTTGGGATGCAGATTTGTCTGCCCATAGTATTCGGATTGATCTAGGTGGTGATTGAATTACTGTCAAAAGAGTTTTACAAACAAGTGCCAGTCTTTCTTCAATGAAAGGTCAAGCAACATCACAAAGAAACCTAATCATATTGTGCCTGTGGACGTCCAAGCCATCTCCTCACTTCTCACAAAACAGAATTTGAATACACACCATGAAAACAGGGGTTTCCACTTTGACCCCAATAAAACCACTTCATAAATTGTGTCTGTTGGTTAAATCATTTCACTGTTGGGACTCTGCAACCTATTGCAACATTACTCAATGCACTGACTTTCCAACATGTAATGATGTTAGCTATCTAGTTATTTGCTACCCATCTTCATGTGCGGATTACAAATGCACAAACTCATTCCAGAAATCATATTGCATATATAGAGATGCTTACAGCACATATAGAGATGCTTACAGCACAAATAGAGATGATTACAGCACAAAATAAAGATGCATGGATATAGATGGATGGAAACGGTGTGTTAATATATAGAGACAGCACGGAGGGGCCGGGAAAGGGGACAAAAGGGCAATTGCCCACCAGTCTGAGTGGATTCTTGCTCCCAGGGCATACGTGCAAAGTGCAAATAAAAAAAAGAACATAAAGTCACTAAACTTCTAGCATGCCTAGAGGGACCTGAGTTATCAAAGTCTTACTGTTTTCTGTGTAGACCTTGTCCATCAATCATATTGATGTATGCAATGTTGCAGGCGCGTGTCGGTTTCCTCCACATGTGGGCCTCCACGGTAAGATGAAAATGACCAACGGCCACAGGTGCATTTTCATAGTGAACATAGCCAAAGTATGCATTTAAATGACATTCTCTATCACCCGTTGTTTGAGTGTCGGCTAAAGCTGTGGCCCATAAACCTTCTATGACAAACATATTTTTTGTAACACATTCTGATGTGTATCGTTATCAGCAGCACATGCTGGAGATGCAAGTCATGGTCCCCAGCCCTACCAAACCACACCCATTATCCACTGCACCTACCCTGAATCCCAGTTCAGTGTCCACTATACCCTCATAATTTTACCAATAGCCAGTGCTCATGGCTTGCAGCCATGGCAAGTGTTCAAATAGTGCCGTTTCTCAAGCACACTCCAAAGTGGAGGAAACAGAAATATTTATTTATTCTCCAGTTCAGCTGGGGGGAGTAGTTTTGAAACAACCCTCTGTTCTGACATGACTGAAAAAGTCTCCGCTCCGCCCCCTCCTGCTCGACACTTTTTGTACAACAAGACAGTATTTACATTTTGGGCTGGGCAAACGAATTGATTGGAGCAAACATCCATAGCGTCTGTACATTACTGTAACTTCATTGGAAACATACTCTCTGGCACTAATACACACACCACTGAAGGCAAGTCCCAGTATGCGCACACTCCAGAGTAAAGGCACCTGCTAGGGAAA
This sequence comes from Ambystoma mexicanum, assembly GCF_040938575.1. Lineage (NCBI taxonomy): Eukaryota > Metazoa > Chordata > Amphibia > Caudata > Ambystomatidae > Ambystoma > Ambystoma mexicanum. Next base: position 96,804,440 of record NC_090927.1, read on the forward strand.
TAAGCCAAGAGATAGCTCTGCAAGGATAACAAGGTTAAATTGTACAGAATGTAAATGCCAGCAAAGGACTCTGCTGCCCGAGAGTGCTCTGGCCTCAACAGTTACAAACATTCTCTTAAAAAGGCATATGTCGTCACAAATATACAGTACATGTTGGGGCTACCGATTGGCAGGACCCTAGACATGAGACTGCTCCATAGGGGTTGCCATGCAGTAGTTGGTTGGTCCTTGTCCTGCCGATCAGCATCCACGTGGGTCAGCTGGGCTCATCCTCGCATTGAAGGTCGGGTCACACATAAAAACATTGTTTCTGTCTAAACTAAACATACAAAGCTTTGAATATTAACTCATTGTGGCAGGCACCTGGGCGGCACAGGATATGGTGCCAAGGGAAGGGGAGGATAAAATACAGTCACGCTGACCCACACATTCAGGGCTTCATTGATATTGCAGTTCCTGTACTCTAGGTCTCCACCCAGGGTTTGATCTTTAATGTATCCCTCCCAGCACCTCGTGTTACATGGGGTTGGGGTTGTTCCCCTAGAAGTATTTTTGCCACCCATTCTTAGATTTCCTGCAGGGACTTGATGGGGGTCAGGACCAGGGGGACGGGTTCATGTCAAGGAACATAGAGGTATAGGGATCGAGGCAATGGGTCAAGGCTGGCTCCAGCGTGGCGGGGTGGGGGTGAGGGCCCTTTGGCAGGTTAGTGGAGATCAATGGACACAGCGCAGAGCCTGCTGCTGTCTCATGCTCTTGCAGGGTGCATTCCGGTGAAAAAATACAAAACGTTCGCAACACTGAAGGGATGAAATGGGAATGGACCTCCGTGGGAACAAGGCTCAAGCGAGCTTGCATGGGGTACAGATATTAACGTGGGCAGCGCGAGCCTGCAGCTTGTCTTGTCTGGGCCTATTTAAAAATGGAGTTGTGGGCCTTTCTAGTGCTATGTGCCTACTTCTATGCGCTATTGGGCTGCTATACAGAGCCTGATGGGGTGGCTTGTTTCCCCCCTTGTATGTTACATCGTCTCCTATGGTGTTCGCAGTACGCAGTACTTGGAAGCACCTAGTGGGGTGGGATAGACTCAATTCCATCCCAACACCACCCCTTTTTGGCATCATCCTGCAGTGACGTCATCACATGCTGATCATCAGAGCGCTTTCTGTTTCTATTTTCTATTTCAGTTCACATGAAAAGTATTTTCGCAACTCAAAACTGGATAGAAGTGGTTGGCGAGATAACACGAGTTCCAGACAGACTGTCAAGGACATTTCGCTGTTTCTCCCTTTCTTGGCCCCTGTCCATTTTTATCTATTGCCTTACTCAGTGCCAACTTTTATTCGTAACAAAACTCTTATGAAACACTGCTGAAACCGTATTTCCTACCATTTAGCCGACTGCTGCCTCCATCCTAGACAACATGGCCGCTCATCACTGTTGCTTCTCTATGTTAGTGAGCTATACCCTTGTGCTATTAGTGTTGCATTCAGCTCATGCATTGCTTATCTTATTAGTGCTCATGTTTTATGGATGCCATGTTAATATTCTACATGTCGACGTGCACATTTGACCTAATGTCAGTGTTCCTTCATGGTGAAAGCATATTTGCTTCATGTGTCAGGTAATGAGGCGGTTGCTTTTATTCTAGCCATCTTTAGCCCACATCATGTTCATCATTTTGAACATTTCTATTGGACCCAGGGATGGGCAGAAGTGATATGTTCATCTGTCTATCAACAGGGGGAGGGGCAATATATTCATCTGCCCCTTTACATTCCCCCCTCTGGTCAAAATCTTTGACCACCTCCTCCTTTCTTATGCTCCCCTGCATGATCCGTACTGTAGTCACCCGCCTCAACCAGTGTTCTTCTCAATATGTGAGATGACATGGAGAGCGCTCTTAGATGACCAACAGCATCTCCACCCATGCTGTTTCTTGTTCTCACATCCAGGCCTGTGTCTCTTTAACATCTAACAACTTGACTGAAAACTTTAATATCTGCAAGGAGCTGGCCAATCCTGCTGCAGTCTCTACCTCTGCTGTCCACTTCCAGGCCCTCTGCACAACCTTGGCTTCACATTTTATCTAAAAAACCCAGGACATCCTGTCCACCCTCTCTTCCTCTCCTCCGTCCTCCTCTACTTTCTCCTCTACCTCTGGCCTTCCTGCAGCCACCTCTCATCCTCACTTCTCTTCCTTTCCTTTGTTGACCCCTGACAAGGTTCTAGACAAGTCCAATCTATGAAAGTCTAATCAAAACAGGTTCTTCCCTGTTCATCCAAAACCATCAATGACCACATCGACACCCTTGCTCCAGCCATGGTGGACTTCTACAACCACTCTTTCACCACTGAAACCTTCCCTTCCCCCCTGAAGCACTCTCTTGTGCACCCTCTTCTCAAGAAATCCTCAGTCGACCCCTCCTGTCCAGCAAACTATCGACCGATCGCCATTACTCCTTTCCTGGGCACATTCTTGGAAAAGCTGGCCATCTCCCAGCTTAATCTTCACACTGAATCTGTTGGTTGTCTCCATGACCATCAGTCTGACTTCAGAGCAGCCAGAATCACGGGAACTGCTCTCCTGAACATCCGTGAAGACCTGCTCTCTAACCTGGATGCCAACCACCCCTGTGTCCTCATCGTACTCGATCTCTCTTCTGCTTTGATACGGTCAACCATGCCATCCTGCTCATCCGGCTCTGTGATAACCTGGGTATCACTGATCAGGCTCTGGACTGGCTGACCTCTTTCCTCTCTGACCCACCCTCCCAGGTCCAACTTGGGTTCTTCTTCTCCTCCATCTCAATCTGTACCTGTGTTGTACTCCAGGGGTCTAATCTCTCTCCCTGCCTGTTCAACAAATACCTGACACCTCTCACCCACCGGATAGCTGCACTCTGCTCCAACTTTCAGTGCTATGTGGATGACACTCAGCTTGCTTTCAGGCTCCCCTAAGCCACCTCCTCACCCTCTCTCAACCCAGATTGTCTCTCTGCAATCCAGGAGTGGTGTGCCAACAATGATCTCTGTCTTAATGCCAGCAAGACGGAGATCCTCCTCATCGGCACACCTGCTGTCTCCTTTCCTGTCGCTCTCTGGCCACCCACCCTGGGCCCTCTTCCTGCTACCACCTGTGAGGCTAAGAACCTCAGGGTCATCTTCGACTCCACATTCTCCTTCTCTCCTCACATCTCTAACGTCTCTAAGAAATCAAACTACCAGCTGCACCTCCTCAGAGGTATTCTTCCTTTCCTCACCTTCCCACAGAAGCTCACTGTCTCCAGAGCTCTGTTTCTCTCTAGGCTGGAATACTGCAACAGCCTCTTTCTAAATCTACCTGCATCTACTCTCTGTCCTCTACAACTCATCCATAGCTCTACAGCCCTGAAATCTCTCCACTGGCTCCCATTGGCGGCAAGGAACAAGTTAAAGACCCTCTGCATTATCCACAAGACCTTCTGGGACCTGGGACGACAATACCTCCAACTCTCTCTTTGGAAATATCTTCCTACTCGAGCTCTTTGCTGCTCCACCTCCAACTCCTTGAGGGTTAGTCACTTCTCCAAGCATGAGCTGGGGGCAGATCTCTTTCTTCGACTGGTGCCTCCCTCTGGAACAGCCTTCCTGCCTCTCTGAAACTTGAGCAGAACCTTCTCTGGTTCTGGAAGCATCTCAAGACCTTCCTCTTTGCTTCTGCCTACTCTCTTCCTCTACCCTGCTGATCTCCTGTGTGATATTGCACTGGTCACCTGGCTATCCTCTGAACGTGGGACCAGGTCCCTGCCCATCCAGTTGCACACCCGCGCTGCCTCCTGGCATCCCTTGCACTGTGGTCTGCATCTGTAACCCTACAGTCTCTTTCCTGCACTTATTGTCACCTGTCGTCTGCACTTTTAACACTCGGACTTGCCACCAGTTGGCTGCACTACTTGTATTGATTCCATGACCTGCACTTGCCCATCATCCCTCTTCCCAGCACTTCTCCCCTCCCCACTCTCCTGCATTTGTGTGATCTCAATGTCACCGGGCCTAGTAAGATTGTTGTTTTCTCCTCCATCTGTGCCCCCTCCCTTGCCTCATCACACCTAAAACACTTGTCTATAGGTGCTTTATAAATGCCATATCATATAATATCATCTGTCCATCCTGTTTCAAACTGTCCTGGAAGTTGCGATCGTCCCTGCTGTCGCTCAGCGGAGGCAGTAATAACCGCTCCTTTTAGATTAATTTTAGCTAATTTATTCTGGACACCCTTAGCTTTCTGGTTTTTGTGCCTGTTCAGCATTCTCCTTTTCTTTTTCCAATCTTCTTTTACAAAAATGAATAATATGCGGCTGCATCTCTGGCCACCCTTTGGCCTCAATCCCTACAATCTTGTCCAAATCATGCTGAACCTCTTTAGGAAACCACATGCTTTCTCCTGTTTCTGCTATCCACATTTCCTGAATTGTCTGAATATGTATGGTAGGATCATCTTCCACTTTCATGGTTTTAGCCTAAATTGAATTAATGTCCCGCATATCAGGATACATCACCCATAGTGCCTTCCACACATCCGCCCTACAATTATTAAAAGGTGATCCATCATATTCATTCAATTCCAGTTTAACTGTGGGGTACCCTGCTTTCCTCCACAGACCTTCTGATGGCTCCCCAATAGCTAACATGATCCCGGCATTACGTTTTTCTAAAGCATTAATCCACTTCCCTGCTTCTGCAGTGAGTGTGGGCAGTGTCCTCATTAAAATATTCCAGTTCATGTGCAACCAGTGGGCATAATAAGCTTTGCCTTGTCATTTTTGAAGTAACGTAAATTGAGTTGCTCATATTTTTTCTGTTCTTCCACTTTTACTTACAACTGCCAACACAGCAACCAGAGCGTTTCCTAAGACCCCATGGTGTGGATTCTGTGACTATGTGGAATGCCAGGGGTCCTGTGCTATGAGCTCCCTCTTAAGTCACATTTTCCCAATCACCATCTTCCTTCTCTATTGCTGCATCCCGGTCTCTTCCTTCTTGCTCAAATCATAGACTTAAAGCAGCACTATTCTCATCAAGATCTACATGAACATCTTTGATGGAAGATTTATCAAGTCTTAAAAGTACTTGTCTATACCTCGATTTCTCCAATCCAACCTCTCTTTTCTTTCTATTCGCTTCTTCCCTGCCTTGCTCTTGAAGTCCCAGTACCTCATGCTCTCTTTATTGGCTCTGTTTCATCCCAATCTCTTTGCCTCTGGCTTTCAAGTTCCCTTCTCAACCTATCTTCCATTCTGGCTGTTGAAGGCCCTTTCTGTACTCTTTCCTCAATCCTATTCATTGAGAATGTTGACCTTCTCTCATCTTCATCTTTTAGTCTTTCGACTAACCTTTCGGTCGGCAGCATATCCCCTCGCCATTCTCTCCAATCTGATTTATCAGGAAGCTTCCCCCTTTGGTGCACAACCCTCTCCTTTTCTTCTAGTCATAACCTCTCTGCTAACTGGGCTGATGAAGGCATCATTTCTCCCCATTCTCAATCTTCCACAACCTCTCTCTGAAGGCATTGGTTCTTGCCTTCGTCTATACGCAGCCACTGGAGTAGTTGCTGTGGGCTCATACTCTGGATTGGAGTAGCCTTCAGCGGGCACTGAGGGATAACACCATATGGTGTGACCCTCTGTGCCTACCATGGTTAACCCCATTTCTAAATCCCTGTGTGTCCGCTTTTTTCATCATATATGTTACATAATTCTAAAATGTTACATCGCGTTTCTAATTTAGAAACCTTAGCTAAAAGGTATGGATATTTTCTAACATCCCTTTATCAAATGTCTCTTCCTCTGGCCGTAGATTAACCATTTTTCCTTTAGTGTCTTGTACCCATTCCCTGTGGCACTTTAGAATTTGTATTTTATGCCCCGGAAGCACCTGGCAAAAGTGATCAAGTAGAGTCTCCTGTTAGACAGACATGGTATCAACAGTTAGACACAGACACAAGAGATCCAGTAGGAGAACCTTTATTTAAAACTTCAGGATCAGATTAACGCCTAACTTGCCCAAACTCTAAGATGGGACTTCCCTCATATGACGTATCTAAGACCAGTCTGTGTCTAAAAGTCCAAAGTAAATTGCTGTCTGTGTCACAACCTAAACTTACCCTTATTTCTAATACTAACAATTTGCTGGAATGCTCAAACTAAATAAGTTTTCCAAAAGCATACAACAGTGTATTTCAGGAGCTTCTAACGCAGCACCTAACCACAAGATCCAGCCACTCAGGGAGTAAAGTTCCACAAGATTTCAGGATTAATTTCAAATAGATGTCACAGTGCCTTAACAACTCACAGTTCTTGTTATTCTCAACTTTACAATCCTCCTGTTTGGTTTTCTCAGATGTACAAACAACAAATCACCAGCTAGTTTCTTAGGCTTCTCTTGCCTGAACTCAGAAAGCAGCACTTTGTCTTTTCCCTTAATGTCCACAGTAGCTTTTAGACTCAGGGTTCCCTTCCCGAGGTCTCAGTTCTCAGGTGTAGTTGTAGTTATTCACAAACACTTCTGGGGTTCCCTTCCCCACTTCTGTGTTTCACTTTCAGGCTGCCCCCGGTCTGGGTGCAGTTGTTGGACCGCACGGTCCACCCATTACAGGTCACACAACCCGGGGACTGGGGCTTTTAGCTCCGCCTTTCCTTGTTAATTCACTTAGTTTACTAGGCTTGGCTGGGTTTTATTTTTTCTGGCCTTTTCAAAGTGTTCCTCTCTCATGTACAGCCTTCTGGGTCTCTCACTGTGTTTCTCCATTGTCAGCGCCACTTTGCTTGCACTTTATACCTCACAAAGCTCCCTTCGGGATGTCAATTTCCTTCTTTCAGTCCACCAACACTTTCAACAACGTAATCTTTCTTACGCGACCAGTCAATAACTTTGTATCACACAAGGGTCTATTTGTTTGCCTTCCCGCAAGGCCTTGACAATGGGGTTTCACTCCATGCGCCTTCATTCAGATCTCTGTGGTTCTTCTTTCCCAGTCTGCATTATCAGATTGTCTCACAATCGTGGAGAACTGCAATAACGGATTTTCTTTAATTCCACTTACACTTGCTACATAGTATTTAGTTGCGCGCATCACTTTGCGAGTCTCCCTGTACTTTAGACTCAGCGGCAGTGATTTCACTCACGTTTCCAGGCTTTCTGCTTCAAGAACACTGAAGCTGAGGCCAAGGTCTCACCACCTGCCCCTCAGTCAGTCCTGGCCATGGCAGGAGAATGAGCATGCCCGGCTTACATAAGGGAAGGACGGCCCTGTCCACGGCCTTCCCTTTTTCACCACAGATGCTCCCTGGAGGCACAGCTCCCTCACCTCTTCACCCCATAGCCTCTGCTCTGCCACAGGGTAGTGTGCCGGCTCGTCAGTCTCCCCCAGCTGGTTTTCCCCCTGCATCCTCGCTGCCCGCCTCCAGAACATCAGTTCCTTGAAAATCAGGCATTCCCCTGCTGGACTCAGCCACACAGCCTCCCTGTTGCTGTGTCTCCAACTGTTGTTCTCTGCACTTCTGAATGCCCCACCTTTTAAACGCCTGCACCTGATTAGCAGGCTGCAGATATGTGTTCAGTATAGAGCCTGCCTGACCTTCCATTACCCAATTATCAGGACATGCCTGTCCTTTAGCTCTGAGTGAGTTGGATCTTAAAGGGACAGTGTGTCTTTTCTTATTCCCTTTAATGGCCTGAGAGGAAGTGTGTGTTTTTGCATGGGGGGGCTAGGGTCACCATAGCCCACAAAGGCTGAGTGATTGTAGGGGAGATTAGTATTAACAGAGGAAGGTTGTTTCATTTTTAATCCCCACTTATGGGTTCAGAGGGATTTGTTTTCCCATAAGGTGGGATCTTTTTTTAGTGTCTCCCCTTTTTCGGGGTTAGTGTTTTATCAGAACCCCTGTTAATAAGGGTTTGGGAACCCCTTTGGCTGGATGAGTGGCAATAGCCCATAAAGAGGGAGGGTAAGTTTTTCCTAGAGGTTTGGAAATACTGTGTCTCTGCATCACAGTAATAGTAGTGTTCCATAATGCCTGGGGGATATTAGAATGATGGATACTTGGGAAGGGGATACTGTGTCTTACCCTCAGGCATCCCCCTTGCACTCCCCAAGGATCCCCTGCTCAGGTGATCCTCCCTCGCTTATCCGCCCACAGGGTCGGGATCCAAGCATGATGGCCCTTCCCTGGCCACCCGAGCAAAGGATCCAGAGGGAGGAAATAGGAGGATGTCTTCAGGCTTCTCACACTCCATACTTAAATGAGTCCGGATACAACAATCTTTTCTACAAAAAAACGAACAGCTGAACCTGCAGCACAAAACGTCTCATCAAAACCCCAGCACAAAGCCAATTCTTTCCTCACAATTTCTTAATATTTCCCCTAAACATTCATACACCTTTTAGCCACACCACAATTATTTCACTTTTTCTGTTCCTTTCCAAGACACTCATGCACAAAAGACAACAGCCCTCATTACAACTCAGGCGTTAAGGGTTTAACGGCGCCGTCGGCGCCGTTAACCCTTAATGCCTGATTACAAGTGTCCCTTTGCGGGTTGGTGTTTAACGCCTGCTTTTAGCAGGCGTTAAAAATCCAACCCGCAAAGGGACTTTGGAGCTAATTACGGCAACGTAATTTACGGTGCCGTAATTAGCGCCTTCCCCATTCCCATTATGCCCTATGGGGGCAAAATGGGAATGGAGAAGGCCAAATGGTGAATGGGGAATTACCGCCCCACTCACCTCGGAATGGGGCGGTAATTCCGCCATCCAGCATGGCGGAATCGTAACCTTAGCGGCATGGACCATGGTGCTAATAGCACCATGGTCCTCCGCCAAGGTTGTAATGAGGGCCAGCATGTTATTATACTGAGGCTATCCTGCAACGTGTGGTCCTGCAGATGTTTTGGACTCCAATTCCCAGGATCACTCGCCATTGACTATGATGGCTAGGGCTGATGAGATTTGTAGTTCAAAACATCTGGAGATCCAAAGGTTGCGGACCCCTGTTCTAGGGCCTAAAATTGTGTTTGTTATTTTCTACTTTTGGTTCATTATAAGTGTTTGTGCATACTGTAACTGATGTGTGAGTTCAGCAGCACCACCAACCAATCAGTGACCAACACACAAAGTAAACATTACCTTGGTGCTCATAGAAGAGGAAGATCAGTGGTTTTAATCTGAGTACTCCCTTTTCACAAAGGAAGATTTTGAGAGGCAAAATGGTGTGTATTCTTAAGAAGGTAAAAAAAGGGAAATTATTTAAAGTGGTTCTTTTTAAAATTGATCAAGGTTAATTGTTTTGCACGACATAATGCACACTGGGCCTGGTGCGAGTTCCACGGGCCCAAAATCCTCTTTATCTCTTCATCAGTGCTCTTGACTACAGCACTGTCTTTTTCTGACTACAGAAAGATCCCCATCACTTCTGACTCTACCAGATACCAGGCCAGATACAGTTCATAGGGCCCAGTGCTACATTCCCCCAGCTTTGCCATGATTTCAAGCAATGCCTACAGACACCCCAATACGTACGAGTTGGAGCGGTTCCATGTGATAATGTCGCCTGGAAGAAGTCACCAGGTAGGTGACTTTTTTTTCTGACCCCTAAAATACTTTCCCCAAATATTCTAGAAGGGGCATAATTTTATATTATAATCTCGCTTGCTAAAAAAAATGTTTAAAAAAGATTTCTAGTCTCATGGGCTCTGGCCAGCAGCATGTGGCTCTTTGTTTCTGGAGTGGCTGGTTTTTAATAGTTAAAGCCGGTAAATTATCTCAGTGGGTTGAGCGCTGGCTGCTGCAATGTGTGTGTGTAATCTGCATGTTGCAGGTTCGACTCCCAGCGAGGTCAACTCAGCCTTTCATCCTGCTGAGGTTGATAATTGAGTACCAACACAGGTTGGGTGATATTGTATGCATATTTGTTCTATATGAACCGCTTAGGCATAAGTGCTTTATTACAACACATCATTATCATTTGGCCTTGGAAGTATGCTTGCATTCACAATAATTTGGTAATATGGGCCTATACGCGCTGATATTAATGATACACATGGTGATCCATTCTTGTATGAAATGTATTTCACATTACAGTGATATCGTAACCATATTTTTCGTAGTGTACTTAGGAACAATGCTATTTTATGCCACTTCCTGTTTTGTCGAGGGGTGAAAGGTTGTGTTCCATCACTTCCCGTGATGCCACTTTGGGGTGGGCTCAAAGGACATTACTCCCTGTGATGTCATCAGAGATCAAGGGTTGTGTGATGTCACTTCCGCTACCCCAGGCATTTTGGTGAAATGACGTCCCTGGCAGTGATCCAGAGTTCCAGTGCATCTGTCTGGGGCAAAAGGGAGGCCAATTCTGCCCCTGATAGATGTGGATTCTCGGCAGTTCACCAGATACCCAGGCAGGAAGTCCATGTCCCACGGATATCCAGTTCGACTGAGGACGGGCTCTTGCGGAACTTGAGAGGCAAGCAGCTGCATCTACATCTGGAGAGTTCCAGTGGAGGCAGCCAGCCTAAACTCTAAGTTTACACCCTTGTCCCTTTGGAGGCTGGAATCAGAAAGAGTAGCCCTGGATCCTTTAAGTTGAGGTCTTCTTTGTGCTGTAAGGGATGTTCCCTGCACTTGGTCCCAGGTCCTGAGACCGAATGTGTGACCCCTGTTTGACCTAGTCAGTGAATCATGTGACCTACTCCCAGAAGAGTTATTGGTTCTGCTGATGTGGAGGGCGGTCAAGGTATCCTGGGAGCTTCAATGCATGTGGCAGACATTACTGCTGCCACCAGAGGGTCCCGCATGCCATGCACCCAGCAAATGCACTTCCTTTTCGTCGACATGGTCCCACTAGTCAGATGCGCAGCCAGGATTGTCTAACAAGTGGGGCCTGAAGCTAATGTAGTTGTGCCCACTGCAGTGACATTAACATCTGCACATTCCCATACAGCACAACTGAGTGGGCATTTACAGATTTTGGGTGGACCGTGCCCGCTCAGCCCCTACCCTGTCTACGTCTTTGCCAATAGTACAGTGGACAGAATTGCGATCTCTTTCTCCTTTGAAGATCTAATTTAAATGTTGTCTTTTCCTGGAAGCCATGCCAAACAGTACCATTCATGGCGGTCGTTAAGGAAGGTTGCCTTAGCATTGCCCATTGGATGTAGTGTTTGTTGGCCAACATCTGCTAATGATATGATATGATATAAGTCATTTATAACGCACCTGTACACAATCGTTTCTAGGCTGACAAACAAGGGAGGGAGGACAAGACAAAGGATCTTACTAGGCCTTGTGTCATTCAGATTGCGCAGCTGCGGGGGGAGTAGAGGAGGAGAAGTGCCAGAGGGGGCGGGGGAGGGGACGCTATGATATGATAAGTAATTTACAACGCCCCTGTACACAAGTGTCCCTAGGCGGGACAAGACAAGGGAGGGAAGACAGAGGGAGGACAACAAAAACGATCTTACTAGGCCTTGTGTCATTCAGATCGTGCAAGTGTGGGGCGGGGGAGAGGGGAGAGGTGCAAGGGGAAAGAGAGGGAGAGGGGAGGGGGAAACAGGGCAGCAATGCTCTGAGTAAGTGCAGCCAAGGCAGCACAGCTCTGGGTAGTGCAAGGAGCACAAGGGACTGTAGGGTTACAGTTACAGCCCCTAAGTGCGTGGTAGGCCTGGAGGCAGTGCATGGGTGAGTGATCAGGAAAGAGCCTGGTACCCAGTGGGACTGACTATAGGGCCATAATGAGAGTTTGCCATCCAGGGTTTAAAGTACATTCAGTTGAAATCCCTTTGCATCACCCAGCACCCCTACTACGGAACAAGAGCCAAACTTCCCCCCAGGCACAATGTCAGCTTCACAACTTCACTCTACGTTTCCGCTTTTCACCCAGAAACCTTTTTCCTTCATCCTAACTTCAGAAGATCAGTCTTTACTAGACGGGCACT